>NW_028086933.1:2575932-2629811 GCF_014824575.4 Sturnira hondurensis
CAAGGAGGACATACAGAGGATCCAGAGACACATGAAAAGATGCTCAATATCACTAGCTATCAGAGAGATGCAAATTAAAACTACAATGAGATACCACTTTACACCGGTGAGAATGGCTATCATAAACAAAGCAATAAACAACAAATGTTGGAGAGGGTGTGGAGGAAAGGGGACTCTGGTCCACTGTTGGTGGGATTGTAGACTGGTACAACCATTATGGAAAACAGTATGGAATTTTCTCAGAAAACTAAAATTGGACTTGCCTTTTGACCCAGCAATTCCACTGCTGGGATTGTATCCTAAGAACCCTAAAACACCAATCCCAAAGAACCTATGCACCCCAATGTTCATAGCAGCACAATTTACAATAGCCAAGAGTTGGAAGCAACCTAGGTGCCCATCAGTAAATGAATGGATCAAAAAACTATGGTACATATACACAATGGAATTTTATGCTGCAGAAAGAAAGAAGGATCTCCTACCTTTTGCAATATCATGGATGGAACTGGAAAGCATTAATCTGAGTGAAATAAGCCAGGTGTTGAAGGACAAATACCATATGACCTCACCTTTAACAGGAAGCTAAGCAACAAAACAAACAAGCAGGCAAAATATAACCAAAGACACTGAAATAGAGAACAGGCTGACAGTGACCAGAGGGGAGAGGGGAGGGAATTTCAGGGGAAATAAGGGAGGGATTTAGAGGAACCTATATAAAGGATACATGGACAACAACTGAGAAGGGTGGAAATTTCAGGAGTGGGATGGGATGGGAATAATAGACAGAAAACTCTACTTGAAAAATAATTAAATAAAAATATTGGGGGAAAAAAGACACTATAAACCAAGTGAAAGTATATGGGCCATAAACCTGGAGAATGTATTTGCAGCATGTAAAATGGACAGTGCATTATTATAAAGAACAAATAACAATTCCTACAAATCAATGGGGAAAAGAAAAACTTACAAATAGAAAAATGGGCAAAGTGGAAACAAACATTTTATAAATGAGCAAGCACAAATGGCCCAAAATCATGGAAGATCAACCACATAAAATATGGAAATATATATTAAGATATTCTCCACTCAATGAAATGGCAAAATGTAACAGTCTGACAATATCAAGTGACTGGAGGGCAACCAAAGGAACCATTTTTAATTATACAGGGCTGGTGAGTATACAAGGTCTGTCAGGAAAAAGTCCAACCATTGTTAATATAATGGGAAAGGTTTGCACAATATCTACGTAACCTGGCAGCCAAGGAAAGTAGATGGAAGGTGCATGTGTAAACAATGAGGATACTGCACTGTACTAATCAGTGGGGGTGGTAGAGGTAGGTGCCATTGAGTGAGCATGTATATGAGTGGTCATTGCATTCAAGATGACTGAGTGAGTAAGGCAATGAATCTGCATCAAATTTTGTGTTAAGCTTGAACATTCCTCTGAGGAAACTATTTGGATAATTCAGAAGGCTGCAGCTATGGGCAACTCGTGATTGGCAACCCCATCAAGACAATATACCCACTAATGTATCACACCTCATGCAGAGTTTTTTGATAAAGTATCAAGTCAGGTGACTCAGCCTCTCTACAGCAAAGATTTGGTGACCTGTGACTTCTGGTTCTTCTCAAAAGTAAAATCACCTTTGAAAGGGAAGAGATTTCAGTCAGTAAGATTTGAGAAAATATGACAGGGCAGCTGATGGTGACTGGGAGAACTGTGTGAAGGCCCAAGGTGCCTACTTTGAAAAGGACTGAGACATCATTGTCCTACATACAATGTTTTTTATATCTTGTATCTTCTTCAATAAATATTACTGTTTTTCATATTACATGGCTGGATAACTTCTGGACAGACTTTGAGCATATGTAAACACATGTTGGAGACTAGTTGACATTATCTAGTAAAGATGACATGCATCCACCTAAAGACCCAGAAACCAAGGCTAGATACATGTGCAATAATTTTAATGACAGCACTGTTCATTACTGTACAAAAAAAGCCCCCCCCAAATAGATGATTGTTGTGGCATGTTTATACAATGGAATGTTATACAGTTGCGAAAGTGAATGAAACAGCTGCTACCAATATGAGTGAGTCTTAGACACATAATAATGATTATAAAAAGAATTGCTAATAAAATAATTAGTGAAATATATATTCATATATACATGCATAATAATTAAAACAAACAGATAATAAAATACTATTAACAGCCCTGGCTGGTATAGCTCAGTGGATTGAGCACGGGCCTGCAAACCAGAGGATCACAGTTCAATTCCCAGTCAGGGCACATGCCTGGGTTGCAGGCCAGTTCCCAGCAGGGGATGCATGAAAGGCAACCATACATTGATATTTCTCTCCCTCTCCCCTTCCCTTCCCCTCTACAGATAAATAAATGAAATCTTTTAAAAAATACTGTCAACATACTGTTTTTAGATATATATATGTTAACACCATACGCACACAAAAAATAATAAAATTTCATGTTGATGGTTACCTATTGGGATAGAGAAAGGAAAGATTTTTATAGATAGACACACATGCAGGATATAATAATGTTCTAATGTATTTCTTAATTTGGGTAGTACTTACACTGAAGACTATTATGGTATTTTATATACGTTGTATATATTATATATGTATATATATGTATATGTATATGTATATGTATAGTATGCATCAAATATTTGATAACCAAACACAGAGAAACACTGACATTCCACAAGTTAGCTGGAAAGAAAATAACACTTTGAATATGTTGTGTTGTGTGTGTAATATACTCATTTTTATATGTTTTTGAACATGATCTTCATCTATAAATATAGTATAATTATATAATAATAATCTACAAATGCTATGTATTAATCTAATTATTTTTTGTTTATTCTGTTACATTTGTCCCAACCTTTTTGTCCCCCTCCACCCAGCCCACCTCTCTCACCCACAGCCAATCCCCTTCCTGTCCATGGTCATTCATACTTGTTCTTTGACTAATCCTTTCCCCTTCCTTCCACCATTCCCCACTTCCTCTTCCCCTCCCACAGCTATCAGTCTGGAACTGGAGGCTATTATGCTAAGTGAAATAAGCCACTTTTTTTCTTTATGCTAAAGAAAATACCGTATAACCTCACTTACACTGGAATCTAATGAACAACACAACCTACCTAGAATAACATGGAACAGACTAATAATCTAATTAGTCTTAAGCTCACTCTGAAAAACTTGTGGAGCTGACAGATATGCCCCTCTCCATTTTATTTCAGCATTTTTCTCTTTACTTAATGAAGAAACATTAATGAAAAAAATAGTATCTCAAACTCAAAAGTGAAAGGGCAGGAAAGTACATATAAAATAAAGCATCCTCCTCTCACTTTCCTTGAAAAACCCACTCTTGTCACTCTGGAAAATGAAATACTGCGTATGTAAAAACGGTCTCTGTAAAACGGCCATTACACAGCTGTGAATAAACTTTATATTTAATGCCCATAAATCAGATTTATTTATTAAGCTGAACTTGGCAAACTTCAGAACCAGATGGCCGCCCACATACTGTGGACACCATCCACAGCTTTCAGTTTGGCTGTGTTCAGAATTGGAGGCCAGATCTTTCAAGAAATATTTTATAGGCTTAGATTGGCTATCACTAATTTACAGCCTCCCAGCTGAGTAGCCCCCTCCATGGTGCGACAATCTACAGCAAGAGTCTGTCAGTCCCCAAAGTACTGAAACTCTGTTAAGGATTTGATTTCTCTTCCAGGTATCTTACAGTTTTTTTCCCCCCACAATAGTAGTTAAGAGCTTGTGATTGAATGAAGTATGGGTTGAGAAATATAGCTATTTCTTTTCTAATAAAAGAGATATTCATGAATAGTTGATAGACATTATTAAAATACTCTACCACACTTAAATTTCAGTGTGATATATAAATTTTATTGTGATTATATAGGGACATATAAATCTAAATGTCATCACAATATTTCAAATCTTCAAACCAATATTCAAAGGAAATATCAAGTCTGTTGTTAAATTGGGAGATATATGGTAAAGAAAATATGAATGTTAGTAATGTTTTTTTAATAGTTTATTTTCTTTTTAGAGAGAGGGGAAGGGAAGGAGAAAGAGAGGGAGAGAAACATCAGTGTGTGGTTGCCTCTCACATGTGCCCCCACTGGGGACCCGGCCCACAACCCAGGCATGTGCCCTGACTGGGAATCCAACCATGACCCTTTGGTTCACAGCCCACGCTCAATCCACTGAGCTACATCAGCCAGGGCAATATGTTCATAATGTTTTAACAAGTTTGTATTCTTCATTTATTTTTACTAAAAGATTAAGTTATTGACTTTGTTAAACACACTATATACAAACACTATATATGCATCAGACTGTACTAATACAAATATAAACACATAGGCATACATAATTATCCTTATAGGTTTTGGAAAACACCTTTTTAAAAATAGTTTGTATTAGCCCTGCTTGATATAGCTCAGTGGATTGAGTGTGAGCCTGTGAACAAAGGATCATGGTTCAATTCCCAGTCATGGCACATGCCTGGGTTGCAGGCCAAGTTCCCAGTAGGAGGTGCACTAGAGGCAGCCACACATTGATGTTTTTCTCCCTCCCTTCCCCAACTCTCTAAAAATAAATAAATAAAATCTTTTAAAACAAAAAAATACATAGTTTGTATTAGTCAAATATTTTATGGAAAAAGTATTTTACTTCTCTAAACAGACCTCTTTTATTATCATCTTTTTCATTATTAAGTTTAAACCTGCCCTGGCTGGCATAGCTCAGTGGATTGAGCACAGGCCTAAGAACCACAGGATCACAGTTTGATTCCCAGTCAGGGCACATGCCTGGGTTGCAGGCCAGTTCCCAGCAGGGGGCTCACGAGAGGCAACCATACATTGATACTTCTCTCCTTCTCTCCTTTCCTTCCCCTCTAAAGATAAATAAATAAAAATATTTTTTTAAAAAGTTTAAACCTGAGGCTGGTAGTTTCTAAGAAAACTTCAGAAAGTTATAAAGGAATTAAATGAATGCATTAGAAAGAGAAGCAGTTACGTATCATATGCAATAGGAGATTTGACTGGGTGGTAAACACATAATGCAATATACAAATTGTGTATTATAGAATTTTACATTTGTAACCTGTATAATTTCATTAACCAATTTCACTCCAATAGATTTAATAGAAAGAAATCTCTTGGTAAAGAACATATTCACATGTAAACAGCAACATTTTTAAGTGAAGCTAAGCAGCCACAGGATCCTTACCAAGCTCCTGTTTTAGTCATGTAAAGAGGTCTAGAGATATAATTTTAATATCAGCCCTGAATCTGAGAAGAGAGGGAGATAATTTAAGGTTAGTGGCTATGTGAAAAAGGTAAAACTGAAGGGATAATTTAAGTGTAGTTGAAACAACTGTGAAAATAGACCCAGCTTGGTGTATAAGATACACCTTCTCTGATTGCTTATTCTTTAGAATGTTCAACTACAGAATGGATTCAAGGACAGTTCAAAGGCAATGGCAATATTGGTTTACTGTTTGTTACATTCAGATGTGCCCCATCTGCTTTCCCAACATATTAAAGTTGGTTATTAAAGTTGGTTATTCTGCTTTCTCAACATATTAAAGTTGGTTTGAATACAGTTCAGGGATCTCACTACTTAATTGGCTTGGTTTCATGGAAAAACATGAGAGTAGAGGAATAAAGGAGTCAACAAAGATTTACCTACCCAAACAGAGAAATAAGAAAAGATGTGGTACACATAACGGTTGCTCAGTGAAAAATCAGCTCACGCATCACTGCAGCCCAGTGCATTTTGTCACCTTTCAGCAGATTGTCGTCCATACAATATATCATACATTTTATCACTTGAAACCCCATTTATTTCCTTCTATAATTAAATATAACAAATAGAACTCAAAATTATTATAACTTAATATTTGCCATTAGTATGTAGAGCACACGATTTTTAGTTATATCAGAAAGCAAAACAGCCCTGGCTGGTGTAGCTCAGTGGATTGAGCGTGGGCCTGCGAACCACATGATCGCGGTTCGATTCCCAGTCAGGGCACATGCCTGGGTTGCAGGCCAGTTCCCAGTTCCCGGTTCCTGGCAGCGGATGCATGAGAGGCAACCATACATTGATATTTCTCTCCCTCTCTCCTTCCCTTCCCCTCTAAAGATAAATAAATAAAATCTAAAAAAAAAAGAAATAAATAAAAATCTTTAAAAAAAAGAAAGCAAAACAGAAAAAAATTAATATTTTTTAAAGATTCGATTTATTTATTTTAGATAGAGGGGAGGGGAGAAAGAAAGAGGGAGAGAAACATCAGTGTGTAGTTGCCTCTCATGCATCCCCTACTGGGGACCTGGCCCACAACCCAGGCCTGTGCCCTGATCGGGAATCAAACTGGCGACCCTTTGGTTCTCAGGACAAGGCTCAATCCACTGAGCCATACTAGGCAGGACAAAAAATGAATATTTTTGTGCATAAAATTTATGTACATCTTTGGTGATATTTTTGGAAACTTCAAGAAGATATACTGTGTTTCATTAAAATATTTTCAGGCTAATATTTCATGCCATCATCTCTTTTAAATAGTTTTGCCTGTGTCTGGGCAAGTAGAAGAAAATCTAACTAAAATCGTTTTATTGCAACAATACATTCATTGTCGTCTTTAACTGAAAAACGCAAAGGTAAGCAACCTCAGATACAGCTTGGTAAACAGATAAATGGCATCTTAGAACACATCTTTATCTCTCTTGGGCCTGTTGTCTTCTGTGCTGTTTTCATTCTCAATTGTTCCTCCACAAATGATTCTCAGAAGGTTGCAAAAATTCCAGAGGTATACACTTCTAGGATCAAGTCCAACAGGAAAAAAGACAGCATGCTTCTCTGAGAGCTCAAACACCTTATCACTGGCCTTGCTGGCCCTGAGCAATCTGGTCATGTGCAGGAGAACCAGTCACAAGGGGGAGTGATTTTCCTGAAGCACTTTCAGTAAGACAAGAGTTACTGAAAGAGTGCCTAGCAAGAGCTAGGTACTATAACAAGATAAGGTATGGCCAATTCGCGGAAATATAAACAAGAAACGTTCATTACAACTTCCATGCCCTGCATCTGTCCTCATGCTTGAGGAAAACTATTTGAGAACCCAGAGAATGCTAACTTCAAAGTGAAGCCATGCAGAGCAGTGTCCATAACAACTTCACTGTGGCCTGAGGACCATTGAATGAACATGGTTACTTTTCATGGAAATTTTTATTTTTCTGATTGTGTGCGTGTGTTGTGGTGGGGTGGTAGCTTAATAAACAAACAAGTTCTATGTTCCAGAGGACTGACTGTGGCTAGTGCTGGTTTGGAGACAGATTTGTGCTGAAGCAAGGCAGAGCTGAAGAACTGGCAGAAAGCTAAGCAGTTCAGCCAATAATCTTCACTGCCATCTCCAAATATTTGGCAAAATTGCCAATTTGCAAGTTATGAACAGACATCGTTATTGTGTTTTGAAAGTTACTAAGGCTTTGGACCTGGATCAACAGGAGCTGATACAAGGAGTGTAACTAACCGAGAAGCACTCCTCACCAAGATTTCTTGGTGAAGAAATTCAGAAATTGCAGGAACAGGTTTTGATTAAAAGAAGTTGTTGGTTTGCGGATTTGGCCTGAGTCCACTATATCGCTGAGAATAGTGTTGTTTGAGGGTACTTTTCTCAGTGCAGTGAGATCAGTACTGGGGACCACTGAACACTCAATATGGTGTGTCTAATGGTTGCTATCATGGCAAGAATCTTAGCTTTAAAAAGAAACTTGAAGATGAATCCTGGGCTTTTTAATCACAACCTGCGTGACCTTGCAGACATTATTTAACTTACTTAATTTCCATTTCCCAAATGGTAAAATGTGTCCATTTAGCTTTGACACCTCCGCTTTGGCACCAAGCATACAGCTTTTGACAGTCCCTCTTAAAGTAATTATTAATTTTTATGTAGGTTTCTACTTGAAAAGTACATACAAGAACTTAAATAATAGATATACACTATCTACTTTATTGCCTAGAATTTAACGAGTCTCTCGTAATCATAAAGCATTTTTTCTTTATAGATGAAATTTTCAGAAAAAGATCCCTCTATGTGTATCTATTATTCAGGCATAATAAAAATCATATAGTCAAGAGTGAAATAAGCACAATCTCCTGCCCTCAAGTAAATCCACTGAAGTGATATCTAGGAATTCACATATAGAAAAAAGAAAAGAAAAGATATGTCTTTTAGTACCCATAATTTCACAAATAGTACCACTTTTGTAGAATTTATGATATGTCATTTGCATTTCATTTAAGTGTAAGGTCATTTCATTGTTGAATGAAAACTTTGAAGGTATAGTCAAATCTGGAACTATTTTTAGTCATCCTTTGAAATTAAATTTTATTGCAATTACATTAAAATACATATGCATTTATTCTCATGGTATTGTATTACCTCAAGCTGTATTTTTTAATAAAATAGTATATTTCAATTTTTAAGTGTGAATTTTATAATGACTACAGATAAATTTTCTTAATTTATAATGAATACTTTTTCAAAAGGAAAGTATAATTTGATTAATGAAGATTAATTTATATCCAATTTATCAGACATTCTCTGTTCTATAATATGAGTTAAATTATATTGTTTTAGTTTCTTTTCTCCTCAGGAAAAGGGGGACCTCATAATCACAAATTTACATATCAGATGGCAAATGAAAAATCACCAAATGTGATACATTTGGGAAAATCTTTAAGTCATCTTTCCAGGCCTCACAAACCCACAATATAAAATTGTGCCATGGTTCCAGATTTTGATGTTTTACGTGGCATTAATGTGAGGTATAACGAGTCATTCATCTTTCCATTTCGTGAGGGCAATTTAGCAAGAACAGCACACTAGTTTTTATGTATCATTTGTACCTCTGGCATTGGCATTATTGAGGGACTGCAGATTGTCCTGATTGGCTCTTGTCATATCACACAGCCTTTTTCTCCCTAGTTTTGCCAACTTCCTGACCGTCAACCAAGAAATTTCACAGCCATACTAAACATGAGAAATTTCTTTCTCATTTTATGAGCTAAGGGAAACTTTCCGTCTTTACCTCCAGTGAAACATATTTTCCCTTCCATAATTCTCCCTCTCTTGATTCTAAGATATATATTTTTTATTAGTGTTATGTTTTTATCCTCACCTGAGGTCATTTTTTCATTGCCTTTTTAGAGAGAGATGAAGGAAGAGGGGAAGGATAAGAGAAAGAAACATGCATGAAAGAGATAAGCATTGATTTGGGTGCTTTCTGAACCTGCCTGTTGGAGAATCACAGGCAATAGTCCTGGGATCACAAGCTCCTGCACCAGGACCCATGGACTTAACCCAGCCTAGCTATGTGCCCTAGTCAGGAACCAAACCTGCAAACTTTCAGTGACAGGATGATGCTCTAAGCAAATAAGCCACACTGGCAAAGGCTCTAAAATATATTTTGGAATGCCCTATATCTTCTTTGACCATTTTTGTCCTCTGAAGCTTGAGACTTATGGGAAGAAGACAAATAAATGTAACTGTTCACAGGATCTTACATTTTTACTCACTATATCACCCATATTTTTATATTATTTCATCCTTAGTGGTGGTCAGTGCCTTTGCTCAAATGACAAGATAGGCAGAAATATGAGAGAGATAATTATCTCCCAACAAAACCTAAATACAAAATTTAAAACTACATATCTAAAAAGAAAACATGGAGAAATATTAGGCAAAAACTTAAGATATGACATAAAATCTAACTGTTAAAAGAAAAAGTGACACATTGTACTTTATAAGTACTAAAAGTCACAGACAGGAATAAAAGACTGTTATAAAATCACATTTCCAAGAAAGGACTTATATCCAAGATGTATAAAGAACCCTTAAAACTCAACAGTAAGGAAAAAATAATAAATTGGTGAAAAGATCTAAACAAACACATTGCCAAATAAGATACCTGGATGGCAAAGAACCATAAACAATGCTCACATAATTAATTATTAGAGAAATATTAAAATTAAATGAGATACTACTACATGCCTATGAAAATGCTTAAGGAGCAAAAATTGAAAATGCATGTGCTAATTGAAAGAGGGAAAACACAAAAAGCAGCATATTGTATGTTTGTGTTTATAAGACATTCTGGAAAAGACAAAACTATAGAGATGACAAAGAAATGAGTGATTTTCAGAGACCGGGCATGGGAGAAAGTGTTGACTGCAACATAGAGGCACAAGGAATCCAGTGGTGATGGAACTGGTCCTCATTCTGATGGTTCCTCTATACATATATCAAAACTTACAGAGATATAGACCATAAAGACAGAATTTTACTATATGCAAAGTGTTTAGCAAAGGGCCAAGGTATTAGAAGATGCTAGAATTAAATATAAACTATACTAAAACCTATTTTATAATTTTTCAATTATAAATGCTCTGAAGGAAGTAAGAATGTGAAAATGTAAGGCAAGTTCATAAGAAAACAATATTTTGATAGATAATATAACACAAAAAGAAACAAAAATACAACACAAAAGTATATCTTATGAGAGGGTCTTCTACAATGTAATTTCAGATATTTGTTCCTAAATGACTTCCTCAAATAAAGTGAACCAGGGCTCCACGAAGAAGCTCTTATTTCAAAAGTCCAGGGAGAAAAAAAATTTACAGTGATTCTGAGAACATTGTGATGCCAAAATAAGGAAGTGAACAATCAAGAATGGAAGAACATAAAAGTTCTGAAGAATTTCCAATGGCCAAAATTGGAACAATTTGTCAAAAACGACAATATAATAAGATTGTTGGTTTATATCCCATAGAATATATTGGTCTTGAGCTGATACTGCTATAAATAAATAATTAAGACTCTAATTTACTACATGTGGAGTGAATGAGAGAGATTACAACTTTCCCTAAGGATACTGCAGTAAGGACTCTGCAGGCAAAACGTAGTCATAAATGCAAACTTTAGAGGTCAAAATTGTGAAGAAAAAGACAACATTTGCACAGTTGCAAACTATATCCCTCAAGATATACTTTATTGATTACAATGAAGAAAATAGTTACTTTACAGTGAAGACATCTGGCAGAGACCATTTTAATCTGTGATTGAGTTAGAGATTAACAGTAATAAGACATCCCGACATCAGAAAACCTCAATATAACACACTAAAATGGCACAGCACTTGTGTGGTATGCTTGACAAAAATGCAAAACCACAATGAAAAATTCACATGAGAAAATGTCAGGCAAACCCAAATTGAGGGGCATTCTATAAAACAACTGACAAGTACACTCAAAAAGTGTCATAGTCATAAAAGACAGATGATGAGGAACTGTCAGATTGGAGGAGAGTAAAGAGACATGACAAGTAAATGCAATGTGAACATTCTTTTCCTAGAAAAGAAAAAGGCATTAATGGAAAAATTTGTAAAATCCAAATAAAGTCTATAGGTTAGTTAATAGAATTGTACCAGAGTTAATTTCTTAGTTCTGATCATCGTAATATGGTTATGCAAAATATTAAGTTTAGGGAAAACTAATAAAAGGCATATTTGAAATCACTGCATTATTTTTGCAACTCTGTATAAATCTAAACTGTTTCAAATTAAAAGTTAAAAGCATAATTTAGCAGTATTATAAATATCCATAATTACATTTGAGAGGGAATTATATGAAAATATGTCATAGATACATGTATATTATCCTTATCAATATATCAATTGTATATTATACACGTATATATATATATAAAATACATTTAAATATAAAAATAATAATGTCTACCAGGAAAGATGTCAGTGAAGAATGTATTAATCAAGCATTTAGAAGGCAAAAATGCTGTGGCTTGCTTGCCCTGGCTGGTGTAGCTCAGTGGATTGAATGCAGGCCTGTGAACCAAAGGGTCGCCGTTTCAATTCCCAGTCAGGTCACATGACTGGGTTGTGGGCCAGATCTTCAGTAGTAAGAGCATGAGATGTTAAAAAAAATTTTTTTAATACTGTGGCTTGTTGATCTAATCATATAGAGCAAGGGAATGCATATTATAATTTATTTGCAGAGTTCAGGTTTTAGCAAATAAATGTTGATGATATTAGCAATTACCAGTGTAACTATAGTATATCTTAATTTAAAAGAGAGAGAGAGAGAGATCTATTATGGGGATGTCATAATTAAGGTACCAGTGGGACATATAAACATACTAGAAGTTGGAAGTTCAGTATGAACAATATCACAGTAAAAGTAATGCATGAATAAGGTTAAGAATGATTTTACCATCCTATCACAGCTAGAAAGCATTACAACCAAGTTATTCCATTTGCTAATTTGTGGTAGTTATTAAATGATAATTTCAGTGACAAGCTCTTCACCTGGAGTCAATGGAATCCCCATAGGAATCTGTCCACAACATAGGCAATAAGATGGCAGGGCAAAATACATGGTTACTAAAGTCATGTTAGAACTAAAAATCAATACTATAGGATTGAAAATAAAATCCAATGAAAAGATAAGTGATAACAACATATAATTTCTCTATTTTTTCTGACAAAACACGTTTATTAACAAATAGGAATAAAAATATCACGGCCTATTCTTACAAACCTGGGACAGTTCTTCTCTCTATCTTTGGGAAAAAGTAATGGTTTCTTGAATGAATGGCACACTCCAGAAATATAGAGCAATATTCTGACTGCAGAACCAGCCAGCCCTACATGCTGTCAAGCAACAGAGACCCCCATGATGCAATGGGCTGAATCCTGCAGACCAACCACTACTGCAGCCCAGACACGCAGCACTGCTCCTAAGACGTGAGGCTATGGGACACAACCTCTTCTCATGCTCTGCTTACTCAGAGCAGCAGTGGCTCAACAGCCTCATATGCTGAGAACTCGTTTCTCCAGTGACCAATGTACTTATAAATTCATTTTTGCTAATTCATTAACTCTTGAATACAGGTCTCTTTTTTTCCTTCAGCTTTATTTAAGTACAATTGACAAATAAAATTGCATATGTTTAAAGTGTACAACATGATGATTTCATTTACATATTTCTTGCAAGATGATCACCATATCAGGTTAATGAATATATCTATTACCTCATATAGTCACCAGTTGTTTTTTTGGTGGTAAGAACTTGAAAGACTAGGAAATTTCCAGTATACAATATAGTATTATTAACTAAAGTTGCCATGCTATACATTAGATCACCAGAATTTATTCATCTTATACATGAAGGCTTGTACTTTTTATTCAGGGTCTCCCTATCTTGTCCAATTCCTAGACCCTGGTAACCACCATTTTACTTGTTGTTTGGCCTTTTTTTTAAAAGAATCCACATATAATTGATACAAGACAGTATTTGTGTTTCTTTATCCGGCTAATTTCACTTAGTATAATGTCCTCCCATTTCATCCATTTTTTGCAAATGGCTGAAACAATTTTCTCATGGCTAAATAATACTCCCCAGTGCACAAAAGTATTGCCACAACTATCAAAAAAAGCAGAAAGATATATAGTAATATAGTAATCTAAGTCTTCAAAATCTGGGAATATTTGGGCTGAAGATCTTATAATCTTAGTGAATCATTCAAGGTGTGAATTGAAAAAGGACCCACTATGTGAATCCTTCAAAAACATTTTATTGGAAATCTTTTACAATGGCCACTTGTATTGCAATAATTCTCACGAAGGCCCAGTCCTCCAGTCTATATTTTCCTTTATTTAAAAGTATGCTATAATCGCTTCTCGGCCTTTTGGCTAAGATCAAGTGTAGTATCTATTCTTATCAGTTTAAAAGTATAGTATAAACTGTGATACATGTCTTGCTAAAGTCCAGGCACACCATTCATATTTTTTATTCTTTCTATAAATTCCAATCACGTAGCTAAAGGAAATCAGTGTAGTCAAATATGAAGTGTCCATTGTGAACTCTCATTAAACTTTCATCAAAGGACTAAGATAATTGACTTTAGAATTAGACAGATGTGCCTCATTTCACAATTTATTCTCATTTCCTTATAAATTTGTACCAACTTGGGAAACACTTTTTTCTACTTTGATTGAAATATGGATCTAATAAATATTTTACTTTCCTCTGAACTTTCTATTAAAAATGTCATTCAAAATCAATTAATGTAATATACCACACCAATAGAATAAAGGACAAAAGTCATATATAGTATGAATATCTTAACAGACACAGAAAAAGAATTTGATAGAATTTAACATTCCTTAATGTTAAGAAAACTTAATGTTAAGAAAACCAGCTAAGAATAGAAGGGAACTTCCTCAGTCTGATAAAGAACATCTATAAAAGCCCACAGCTAACATCATTTTTAATGAAGAAGACTGAACACTTTTCCCCTAAAACCAGCAGTAAGACAAAGATGTCACAATTACTACTTCTATTCAGTAAAGAAAATGAAATAAAAGACATAATTGGAAACAAAGAAATAAAATTGTATTTGCAAATGGCATGATCTTGTTATAGATAATCTTAAGGAATCCACTAAAATTAACGGAACTAATAAATGAGTTCAGCAAGGCTTCAGAACACATTTTTAATATACAAAACTCAATTGTGTTTGTATATAATAGCAATAAGCAAGCTGAAAACAAAATTAAGAAAACAATTTCATTCACAATAGAATCCTAAAAATAAAGGCATGCAAAACTTACACTCTGAAAATCACATACAACTGTAGAAAAAAATTAAAGGATACCTAAGTGAATGGAAAGATGCCTCATATTCATGGATCAGAAGACAATTTTATAAAGATGGCAATGTTCTACAAATTTATATAGAGATTTAATGAAATCCTCATCAAATCCTTCTAACTTCTTTGTAGAACCTAACAATCTAACACTATAATTCATATAGAAATTCAAGGGATCCACAATAGCCAAAGCCCTCTAGAAAATGAATATGTGAATATTTCCCAATTCCCAAATTTACTACAAAGATACAATAATCCAGACAGTGTGAAATTGGCATAGGATAAACATACACGTCAATGGATAAAATTGAGTGTCCAGAAATAAAGCCTCAACTTTTGTCAGTAGATTTTCAACACAGTTTCTATGATAGTTCAGTAGGGCAAAAATTATCTCTTCAACAATGTTTTGGGGACATCTAGTAAACCATATGACAAGAAGGAAGTTGGACAGCTATCTAATATCACATACAAAACCAACTAAAATGCGTTAAATACTTAATCGTAAGAGGTTAACTATAACACAAGTACAAGAAAATACAAGGGGTATAAATCTTCATGATCTAAAATTAATAGATTATATCACACTGAAAGCATACATAAGGAAAAATGAGATAAATATCAAAATTAAATCTTGTACTTTTCATAAAACTATCAAGAAAGTGAGAATGTAATCCATAGAATGGGTAAATACTTTTGTAAGTCTTACATCTTATAAAATTTTATATCTATACTATACAATGAGCCATTGCAACTCAGGAATAAAGAAACAAATAACCCAATCAGAATGGGCAAGGGATGTGGATAGATATTCTACAAAGAGTTGAAGTGGCTAATAAGCACGTGAAACGATGCTCATTGCAATAGTCATTACAGACATGCATATCTAAACCACAAGGAGATACCACTTCACACCGAATATTTTTGATAGAATAAAAAAAGACAGACAATAATGTGTTGGCGAAGATGTAGAAAAACTGGACCCTGTCTCCAAGTGGTGGAAATGTAAACTCATGTGGCAGCTTGGGAATACAGACTAGTAGCTCTTTAAATGGTTAAAATAGGGTTTCCATAGGATCCAGAAATTCTCCTCCTAGGTATATATCTTAGGGGAATGAATGCATGTGTTCACACAAAAGTTTTTATTTTATTTTATTTTTTTAGATTTCTTTTTTCTTTTTTTTAAATTTCTTTAATTATTTTTCAAGTACAGTTTTCTGTCCATTACTCCCATCCCATCTCACCCCCCGTGGTCCCCCCACCCTCCCATTTCCACCCTTCTTAGTTGTTGTCCATGTATCCTTTATATATGTTCCTCTAAATCCCTTCCCCATTTCCCCTGAAATTCCCTCCCCTCTCCCCTGTGGTCACTGTCCCCCTATTCTCTATTTCAGTGTCTTTGCTTATATTTTGCTTGCTTGTTTGTTTTGTTTTTTAGCTTCCTGTTAAAGGTGAGATCATATGGTATTTGTCCTTCAAAACCTGGCTTATTTAAACTATGGTACATATACACAATGGAATTCTATGCCGCAGAAAGAAAGAAGGAGCTCCTACCTTTTGCAACAACATGGATGGAAAAGTTTTTATATTCATGTTTATAGCAGGATTATCCATAATAGCCAAAAAATGAAAACAACCCAAGTGCCCACCAACTGAGAAAGGGATACGTAAATCTGGTATATCTATACAATGGAATGTTATACACCAATAAAAAATTAAATACTGACATTTGCTGTAACACAAATGATTCTTGAAAACATGATGCTAAATGAAAGAAGCCTCTCAGCAGGACCACATATTGTGTGAGCCCATGTACATGAAATATCCACAGTGGGCAAATATACAAGTAGAGAAAGTAGATGAGGAATGGGGTTGTTGAGAAATGGGGACAGAACTGTGGTTGACAGGTGAGATGTGTGTGGTTTGGGGCAGGGTGATGACAATGTTCTCAAGTTGGCTGTGAGGAGTGCACTGCTCTAGGAAGATACTAAAAGCCATTGAGTTGAACAATTAAGTGGGTGAGTTATATATTGATAAAGCTTTTTAAAAATATGGTTCAAGTGCTGAGGATGGCAAATGACAGACTCATGCTGGGAAGGCTGGCAGCTGCAAGAAATGGGCAGGAAGTATATTTTTTATGTGCAGGGAGCTGCTGTAATTTTGTTCAAAACTAATTTGTCAACAAAGAATAAGGTCAAAAGTTGCCAATTTTTCTGTTTACTTAAAAAAACAGAAAGTCCTGCTGTTGATCTAAGCTCTTTTCATATAAAGTATTGGAGATTAGTCAATACTCACCAAATAACACATCTGAAGTGTGGCATGAAAATGAACTTATCCATGTAATCAGTATTATTTAGGTATCTATTATAATAGTAACTGTAAATAGTTATTGAACAGTTACAATGTTCTAGGCCTAAATATGAATTCATTTTATGCTGATTTTATTATAGTCATTATTACTACCATTTTACAGATGAGAAACATGTGCTCCAGAGAGTTAAATGGCTTGCGTGAGGTTGCAGAGTTAATAAGTGCTACACTTGGATTTATAAACAGATGTGTGACTCCAGAAACTGTGCTCTTCACAACTACGCTCTTCTGCCTCTTTCTGTGCTGAGCATCCTGGGCACCTGGTCCCTGGCTTCAAGGCCCTTGAAATCCAATGGGGAGAAGACACACACAGTTCCAGTACAATGTAGTATGTGCACACTAAAATGTAAGAATAGGGTAGAAAGAAAAGTACTTTAATTTATGTGCATCATTAAAATTTATCTGACTTTTTTGGTGGGCAACTATGAATTTTTTGGAATGAAAAGGAAGGAAATAGAGTGTGCGCCACAGTAGGGATGAAAAAGAGTCAGAACCTTGCTCAAGGAACTGTAAATACCATGACGTTTTATAGAAAGTTATGGGAGTACATTTAGATTTTTTGTTAGTGATAAATGGGTAAAATCACAAAAGAAGTAACTAGCAATTGCATTAGAAGTGGCAGTAAACCCTTGAAAATTTGTGTTTTAGAAGAAACACCACAGCAGTAAGGTAGAGGATGATTTGAAAAGAAAGGAATAAGACCATTTAGAAAGTGTTTACGATGGTACTGGTAGAAAAGGTTAAACACCGAAAGAGTAGCAAAAACATAAATGTGTCTTTAAATGTGTGGTTAACAGTTCATGATGTGATTGTGCATGCGTGTGCAGTTCCCCAATCATTTGCTCTGACGTTCATTTAAGATCTTAGAAAAGTACTTGTGCATGTTAAAATGGCAATTCTTTATTTTTTTTAATTTTTTTATTTAACTCTTGTTCAAGCACAGTTTTCTTTCTTGTATTCCCAGCCCTGCCCTCCCCCAGTGCTCCCCACCTCCCTCCCATCTCTGCCCCCCACCTTAGTTATTGTCCATGTGTCCTTTATACTTGTTCATGTGAGTACTTCCCCTGTTACCCTGTGATTCTCTCCCCTCTAGACCCTGTCAACACATTCTGTGTTTCAGTGTCTTTGGTTACATTTTGCTTGCTTGTTTGTTTTGTTGTTTAGATTCCTGTTAAAGGTGATATCATATGGTATTTGTCTTTCACTGCCTGGCTTATTTCGCTCAGCATAATGCTTTCCAGTTCCATCCATGATGTGGCAAAGGGTAGGAGCTCCTTCTTCCTTTCTGCAGCATAGAATTCCATTGTGTAAATGTACCATAGTTTTTTGATCCAGTCATTGACCGATGGGCATCTAGGTTGCTTCCAACTCTTGGCTATTGTAAATTGTGCTGCTATGAACATCGGGGTGCATAGGTTCTTTTGGATTGGTGTTTCAGGGTTCCTAGCAGTGGAATTGCTGGGTCAAAAGGCACGTCCATTTCTAGTTTTCTTAGAAAATTCCATACTGCTTTCCATAGTGGTTGTACCAGTCTGCAATCCCACCAACAGTGAACTAGAGTCCCCTTTTCCCCACAACCTCTCCAACACTTGTTGTTTGTTTCTTTGTTCATGGTAGCCATTCTGACTGGTGTTAAGTGGTATCTCATTGTGGTTTTGATTTGCATCTCTCTGATAGCTAGTGATATCGAGCATCTTTTCATGTGTCTCTGGATCCTCTGTATGTCCTCCTAAAATGCCAATTCTTTAGATTGCATGTACAACACAATCTGTAAATTAAATTTGAAAAGACACAACAAAAACTTTCATAGAACAATATTAAACAAGTGAACAAAAAATCTGATTTTAGATGTGAAGCAAACAAAATAGTTGTTAACATAAATAAGAATATAAACAATGCCATCCTAACTTAAGTTTTGTATCTCTACTGAGAAGTGAATTTCTCCCCGGCCACAAGGATTTCAGATTGCAAAGTAAGGTATTAAGAACTGTGTAAAACCTAATGAAGACAAACCAAAAGGAGTGTATAGGAACATTTAAAGTATACTCATTGGATGTTGATTCATCTGACCTGATACATGTATGCTTATTCCTCTGTTTGTCCTGTATTACATCACTGTGAATAGAACACCTCCTATTTAAATGTGTGGTGGACAAAAAAATTTCTAAAACATCTGCTAAGTTTTAATTAAATTACCGTTTTGTATATACTTTAAGATTCTATTTGGGACTAATTTAGAATACAAGTAGGTTTTGTTTGTTGCTTTTCTATGAAAAGAAAACAGTGCCACCTTAATGTTAACTATCTTTGATAACATATGTAGAGGTTTACACAATCATGCAGAAATATTTCTTTTGAAAGATTCTACTTCAAATAATTTGTGACAAGTATAAAGGACACATGGACAAAAACTAAGGGAGGTGGAAATGGGAGGGAGGTGGGGAGCACTGGGGAGGGGTGGGTTGAGATGAGAGTAAAAGACAGAAAACTGTACTTGAACAATAATTAAATAAAAATATTTTAAAAATAATTAAATTACAATTTGAGATTAATATAAAATAAAAATAAAACCTATATTTGAAATTATAGCTAGCTAAACTTCAAATAACTTTTCTGACACTCTCCTCTAGCCCTTCACTTAATCTTTTTACTGATATGGACTGTTCAGTTAAATACTTTCTGATGGTGAATATTTATTTGTGTTAGGCACCTTTGTGTTCCTTGTTGCACCAGTACAGAGATGTTTAATAAACAATGACTGACTTGAACTCTCTTATATAACATAGATGATAAAAATATTTAAATTTTAAATACAGATAAAGGATTTTTTAAAATGAGAATTTTTTAAATTATATTTAAATATAATTTTAAATATATATTTAGCTGTTCACTTTTTATTTTTAGTTTTTCAAAATAGACTTTATTATTTTTTAAAGATTTTATTTCTTTTTAAAATATATTTTATTGATTATGCCATTACAGTTTTCCCATTTTCAGATATCATGCAATTTAATATTTAAACATTTCAGTACATGAATCTTACAGATAAAGGCTTTTTGTGCTTAACACAGTCATACCATCATTATAGCTCCTGCGTTAGTTTTCTCTTGATGTGCAACAGATTACCACAGTTACCAGTGGGCATTGCTTACCTAGGTCTCCTGTTTAGGGTCTCATGGCATATAGTTTAGATGTTTACCAGACCACACACATTTTTGAAGCTGAGATTCCTCCTCCAAACTTAAGTTGTTATTGGTTCAATTCAGTTACTTGTGGTTGTAGGACTGAGGTTATTGCTTTACTGCTGGCTTTCACCCAGGCTTGTTCTAAGCTCCTGCATTTTTTTGCCATCTGTACTCTCACACAGACTCTTAAGACATGGAAGTTTAAGTCTTCAGAGTCAATAGGACTTCTCTCTCTCTTCAAGGAAGGCCTAGTCCCCTTTGTCAGGCCCAGATCTCGTACCTGACTAAGTCATGTCCTCCTGTGATAATCCCTTTTTCTGAACTCAAAATTGACTGAGGACTCTTTTTTGTCTTTCAAATACCTTCACCTTGCCATATACTAAAACTTAACCATGGAAGTGATATCCCATCATATTCACAGGCCTGACTCACATTCATGGGGGGAATTATACAGGCCATGTACGCCAGGGGCAGGAATCTTTGGAGCCATATTAAAATTCTGTCTACCATAATGCCTAACAAAATTAGCAATAACTTCTTCGTATTTCTATTGTCTAGTCACCATTAAATGTCTTTTTATTTATTTATTTATTTTGATTTGTTAGAATCAGAATCAGAAAAAAAGAACACAATTGTATTCGGTTAAAATGTCTTTATGTCTCTCAAATCTCTTTTTTTCCAAATTTTATTTTATTTTATTTTTTAAAACACTTTTGATTTTTATTGTTGTTCAAGTACAGTTTTCTGCCTTTTCCCCCAACCCCTTCCCTGTTTCTACCCAGCCCTGTTACTGTCCATGTGTCCTTTGTAGTTGTTCCTGTAAACCCTTCACCCTTTTCCTCCATTATCCCCTTCCCTCCCCCTTCTGGTTACTGTCAGTGTGTTCCCCATTTCAATGTCTTTGGATATAGTTTATTTGCATGTTTGTTTTCTTGATTAGGTTCCAGTTAAAGGCGAGATCATATGGTATTTATCTTTCACTGCCTGGTTTATTTCAGTTAGCACAATGCTTTCCAGTTTCAAAGTTGAAAATACAATATATAATCATTATAGAAAAATTGAAAAATTTACAAACAGTAGAAGAAAAAAATAAGTAGTTTCATCAGTCAAAAATAATTGTTCTTTTATCTTTTACTCTGGACTATGTCTTTAGGGAAAAAAAACAGTTTTTGTTTCTGTAAATGCAGTTTATATAGTTTGTTTTTTATCATAATTTATTTTAAAATTTAAAATCTCTTTTTTACCTTACCTTCCTAAATATTTACATTTTATTTTCAATTTTGTAAACTTTAATTTAGTGACTTTATACTGAACAAAAATGGGGTTCAGCTGCCCACCTCTGCTCACAGACAAATTTCAAAGACAATGCTTGGAGAGGAAGAAAAGAGGTTTTTATTAAAAAGGTGCACAATTTGGGAGGATGGGAAACTCCCTGGCTCCAGGCTCATCTCCTCTGTAAAACCTGGGCAAAGCCCATCTGTTGTCAATAAGACTAAAACCCAAAACCATGCCCAGAAATCCCGCTCCATCTTTATTGGTCCTTTGGAGCCCAAGGCTGCTAGTGGTTAGCTCCCCGGCTTTGGGCTTCTTCCTGGAGTATGGTGTCAGGTGGTCTACCACACTGCTGTGATCACTTCCTGCACAGACTCACTCACCCTTGGCATTCACCCCAAGCTCCAGCTGAGAAACAAAATCTCCAGAGGCACCAGATACATACAGGGAGAAACTGAGTTGAATAGCTTCAGGGAAAGGGCTGAAGTGACAGCTACTATCTTTCCTGTGTGGTGCCCTTCCCTGATGTGGTCAAATCTAAATCTTCATTAGCATGGAGAATACCACTTGCTACATCCTAATGACTATCTGAGACCCTACCCACCTAACTTGGACACCTCCAGAGTCCTTTCAAGAAACATCTCTGGATCAACCTGGTGAACATCATTTACCCCACTGTGGTGACTCCCCAAAACCCCACCTGACCCAACTTGCATCCTTCCTCAAGACCTTTCATTGGCTGAGCCTTACGGGCAGCCAGCAGACAGTGGCAGGCATTGGAATGCACTATGCCTTTTGCTAAGCCAGCCTCAGGTCAAAACATGGCCACTCCCACACAAATCTAGATCCAGCATAGTTACCAGCTGCTGATTTAATTGTAGTTTCTACCAGGGAGCCCAGGACCATTCACAGGCAGTGGCTGACCTTGGCCTTCACCAGAGTCCCTTTCAAGAGGTCTCGGAACCAACACACACAGTGACCAACTTCAGACCACAATAGAGCACCCCCTGATTAGCTCCATAAGCAGCATACCCAGAGGATGGCCTTGGCAGGCAGCAGAGCTGCTGGGGCAAATTCACACAACAACCTTTATACTGTAGTCCATGCCATCCTTATAGCTAGTCAGCCTGAGGGTCAATTCCACCCATTAACATACCAATGGCAAACAAGGCTCAGCTACAATAGTAGGGCACAAACAGCCTACATGAGGGACATACCTGGAACACTCCAGATGATCAAGAAGACTGTGTTATTGGTCCCCACAGTACACCTACTATATAAGGTCACTCTGCCAAGATGTTGAGATGTAGCAGACCTTCCTAATATATAGAAACAGACACAAGAGGCAGCCAAAATCAAGAGACAAAGAAACATGTGTCAGAAAAAAGAATAGAAGAAAATTCCAGGAAAAAAAGAACTAATCAAATGGAGGCAAGCAATCTACCAGATACAGAGTTCAAAACCCTGCTTGTAAGGATGGTCAAGGAACTTAGAAAAAACTTCAACAAAAACATAATAAGCACCAAAAGGACTCAAAAACCATAAAAAAGTAAAAAATGAAAAATACAACAACTGAAACAATGAATACACTAGAAGGAATCAACAGCAGATTACATGAGCCAGAGGACTGAGTCAGCAGTTTGTAAGACAAGGTAGCAGAAAATTTCCAATCAAAACAGAGAGAGAGAAAAAGAGAAAGAAAAAGAAAGAGAGAATATTTTTAAATGAGGGTAGTTTAAGAGACTTGTGGGACAGCATCAAGCATAACATGTGCATCATAGTGGTGCCAGAAGGAGAAAAGAAAGAACAAGAGATTTAGAAGCAATTTTAAGAAATAATGATTACAAATTCAAGAATTTCCTAATCCGGTAAAGAAAGTAGGCATAAAGTGCAAGAAGACTAGAGTGTCCCATAAAAGATGAACCCAAAGAGGCTATTACCAGGACAAATCATAATTAAAATGGCAAAGTTTAAACACATGGAGAAAAAAAAATTATTATTAATTTTTGTCAGAGAGGAAGAAAAAGAGAGGAGAACAGAGAAAGAAACATTACTATAAACTTGTTGTTCCACTTATTTGTGTATTCATTGGTTGAGTCTTGTATGTGCCTGGAGTGGAAATAGAACTCACCCCCTTTGCATACCAGGATGGCGCTCTAACCAACTGAGCTCCCCTCAAGGGACTACCTACAAGGACAAGACTTGGGACACCCTGTGCCTGTTGACAAACAGTCCCAGTCCTTAAATGACACTTTAGACCAGATGCATTTAATCAGTATTTTTAGAGCATTTTACCCTAAAGTGGCAGGGTACATGGAACATCTTCCAGTATAAACAACACATTATGCAAAAAAATAAGTGTTGATAAATTTAAAAAGACTGAAATCATCAAGCATCTTCCCCAATTAAATGGTATGAAACTTAAAATTAATTACAAAAAACCCTAAAAACACACAAATGTGTGGATGATATATAATATCATAATAAACAATGAATAGGTTACCAATGAGATCAAGAAAGAAATAGAATATACCTTGACACAAATGAAAATAAAAACACAATAACCCAAGATCTATGGGGCAAAGAGAAAGCAATTGCAAGAGAAAATATCACCACAATAAAGGCTTATCTCAAGAAACAAACAAAAATTTCAAGTAAACAATCTAATTTTATACCTAAAGGAACTAGAAGAAACAGTGCAAAATAAGTAGAAAGAAGAAAATGGTAAAAATCAGAGCAGAAATAAAATACAGTCAAAACATAATTTGTAGCTCATCTGTTATTTTGGGGTCTTTTGGAAGGATCTGCTCCAAGATGAATATTTGACTCTTTGAATTGTTTTTATATTAAAAATAAATGTCTCAAATTGATATTTTTGTTTAAGTTAGAGGAGAAGTTAATGAATATATATCAGAAAAAAGAATAATACAAAAGATCTATGAGACCAAGAGATGTTTCTTTTAAAAGATGAAGTTAATAAACCTTTAAACAGACTTATCAAAAGACATAAAACAGCCTAACGAAATAAACAAAATTAGAAATGAAAGCAGAACCATGACAACACCACAGAATAACAGAGGATTATAAGAAATTATCATGAACAATTCGTTGCACACCAAGAAACTGGACAATCTGGAAGAAATGGATAAATTCACAGAAACATTCAATCTTCTAAGACTGAACCAAGAAGAAACAGGAATCTGAATAAAAATCTGAACACAGCCAATGAAATTAAATCAATGATCAAAAATAACTCTCAATAGAAGTCTCAGACCATATGTTTTCACAGGTCAGTTTTACTAAACAATTAAAGAAGAATTAACATCTATGGAAGTATAGACCTTGTTCATAGATAGGAAATTTTAACATTGTTAAAATGTCCATACTACCCAAAGCAATCTAGAGATTTAATGCAATCCCTATCAAGTTTCCCAGAACTAGGCAAATAATTCTAAAATATATTTGGACTCACAAAAGGCCCTAAATAGCCACAGCAAGCTTGAGATAAAATAACAAAGTTGCAGGTATCATGCTACCTAATAGCAAGCTATATTACAAGGTTGTATCAATCGAAACAGCATGGTACTGTCATACAGACATAAAAATCAATGGACAGAATAGAGAACACAATAAATAAATAAACTTACACCTATATAGTTAATTAATCTATAACAAAGGAGGAAAGAATATGCAAGGGGGTAAAGAAAAGTCTATTCAATAAGTGATACTGGGAAAATTGGGCAGTATTTGCAAAAATAATGAAACTAGACCACCTTCTTATATCATACATAAGAATAAAATCAGAATGGATTAAAGTCCTAACGTAAGGTTCAAAATCATAAAACTAGAAGAAAACATAAGAAGTAAACACTCTTACATTGCTCTTAGTGATTTCTTTCCTGATATATCTCCTCAGCAAGGGGAAAAAAGAATAAATAAATGGGACTAAATCAAACTTAAAAAGGTTTTTTCACAACAAAGGAAACCATCAATAAAATGAAAGACAACCTATTGATTGGGAGAAGGTATTTGCCACTGATACATCTTATAAGGGGTTAATACCTAAAATTTATAAAGAACTCATACAATTTAACACCAAGGAAACCCCATACAGTTCAATTTAAAATTGGGCAGAGGATCCAAACAGATACTCTCCAAAGGGAAAATACAGGTGGCCACTAGACACTTGAAAAGACACAATACATTATTAATCATTGAAGAAATGCAAATTAAAACCACTATGAGGTATTAGCTCACATCTGTCAGAATGGCTATCATTAATAAATCAACAAATAACAAGTGGATGTGAAGAAATGAGAACTTTCATGCATTGTTAGTAGGACTGCAAATTGGTGCATCCACCACAGAATACAATGTGGAGATTCCTCAGAAAATTAAAAACAGAACTACATTATGATCGTACAAGTCTACTCTCGGATAGTGACCTGAAAAAACACAAAGCACTAATTCAAAAAGATACATTCAGCCTTATGTTCAATGCAGCTTTATTTACAACAGCCACGATACGGAAACATCCTCAGTGCCCAAATATAGAGAATTAAATAAAGTTATGCTAAGTGAAATACACCAGGTGGTGAAAGACAAATACCATATGATGTCACCCATAAGTGGAACCTGTCAACAAAACAAACAATAGAACAAAATAGAACCAGAGACATGGAAATAAAGAACAAACTGACAGTCAACAAAAGGAAGGGGTGGGGAAAGGGGGAAAGAAGGGGAAGGATCAAGAAAAAAGTATAAAGGACCCATGAACAAGGACCATGGGGGGAGGATCAAATATGAGAGAAGGGGTGGGCAGGGCAGTAATGGGAGAAGAATGGAGACAACTGTATTTGAATGACAATAAAAAAATTTTGAAAAGAAGCTGTGGTATATATATATATATATATGTGTGTGTGTGTGTGTGTGTGTGTACACACACACACACACACACACAGACACACAATGGAGTACTACTCAGCTATAAAAGGAATAAAATCTTAACATTTGTGACAACATAAATGAACCTAGTGGGCATTATTCTAAGTGAAATAAGTCAGAAAAAGACAAATACCATATAATTTTACTTATATGTGGAATAAGTACAAGTAAAGGACAAAGAACAAAATAAATGAACAAGCAAAACAGAAATAAACTCAGAGTTACAGAGAAGAAACTGAGGATTGCCAGGTGAGAGGAGGTTGGAGGCTGGGTGAAGGGATTAAGAAATAAAAACTGGTAGTTACAAACTGTCACAGGGATGTAAAGTGCAGTATAGGAAATATAGTCAATAATATTGTAGTTCACTATACATGGTGGCAGGTGGGTATTGGACTTGTAATGGCTATCACTTTGTAAATTATGTAAGTGTCTAACTGTTATACTGTACACCTGAAACTAATATAAAATAAGACTTACTGTAACTGAAAAATAAAAAAGATAAAAACTTGTATAATATCATTTTACAACCAAGAGATGAAACATAATTGAGTCTTCATTAAATTACAAATAATAAAAAAATAGATTAGTGTCAGTTACTTAAACAATTTACTATTTTGAATTTTATGATGTATTGCATTTTAATAAATCATAAAATTACAAATAATTTTATGATTTTTATCTTTGCCATATAATCTCTTAGCAATACATTTTTAATGTTATATCTTTATGCCATGAGAGAATTCTAGTAACTCCATAAAGCTACTGATTTTTAAATCTTCCCACTTATAACTTTTTATTTCACACATTTTTTAAAAAGAAAACTTTTAATGAAAAGATAGTCTTATTTTAATGTTGAGAAACTGAGAACCCAAGATTCTCACGTTATGGTTGTAAATTAGAACATAGAGCTTAATGCATTCGTTCAATACTATCATGTTATGTATTAAAACATAAAGAAATATATATTTGTTTTTATATATGCCCATGTGACTGAATAGTATTAATTTTATAGGAATTAGTTTTACATTTTCCTTTTCAATGTAATTTAATCTCCTGTCATTTCTCTAGCATAGTCAAATAGATTTAAATGAGCATATGAAAAACATGAATGGCCACTAGTATTAATCAAGATGTGGACAGTCAGTTCCCCTAGAGCCATACTTTCCTGATGCGATTTATAAATCGATATTTATCAAAGTATAATGTGCATACAGCAGCATGCTCTGATCATAAATTTATATAGCCTGATGAATTCTCACACAGAACGCATGCATGTTCAACCAGAAGCCAGTGCAAACAGAACATGTCCATTTCCCAGACCACCTCCCGGCTCCCATGTTCAGACGCTCCTTCAGTCTCTACACCCGCCCCCACCCCGCCCGACCCCATCACCCACCAACAAACAACACAGGAAACCACTCTTCGGAATCTTAACACTATAGATGGTCAGTTTTTAAGTGAAATTCTAAAATTTATACATTTATATGTCTTCTTTTTCCACTCAAAAATATGTGAGATTCATCCATGTTGATGTATGTAGTTGGAGTCTGTTCATTAACATTGTTCTCTAATGTTCCATTGTTTAAATATGCCAAAGTTAGTTATGTATGCTACAGGAAAAGAAACTATGACCTGTAGGTCAAACCCGGCCAGCCATGATTTTTTATCACTACAGTTTTATTGAAACACAGCCATTTACTTACGTATTTCCATGGCTGTTTTCACACTACAATGGCAGAGTGGGAAACCTGTGCCACAGACCCTATGTCCTACATATGTCTTAAATTATTTACTATCTGGCCTCAGATGGGAAAGTTTCTTGCCCTTTGATCTCTGCTGCATAAGATGGACATTTGGATTGTTTCCAGATTGGAGCTTTTAAGAATAGTGATGCTTTGAACATTACAGAACATATATTTTGGCAAATATCTAAACACATTTCTACAGGGTTTATATCAAGGAGCAGAAACCTCATTCCGCAGTTCTGGATATGTTTACTTTCAGATGATACTGTTAATGAGCTTTCTAAAATTAGTTTGCCAATTACAGAAGTGTTTCAATTAATTCACAGTTGCATACAGGCTAAAACTTGGTATATATTTTTCCTTTCAGCCATTCGGCTGTTTCTGTAGTGGTATCCCATTGTGATTTTGATTTCCATTTCCTTAATAACTAATACAATTGATCATCTTTTAATATGTTCATTGGCCATTTGGTTATCTTCCACAGCAAAGTGACTATTCAATTATTTTCTTCATTTCCCTGTTGGGTTGTTTTCCTTTTTTCTACTGTAGAAAAATATAAAGGACCTGAATTATTTGAAGATATGTTAATTGCAAAATTTTTTCCCTAATCTGTGGTTTGCATTTTCAGTCTCTGGACCAGACCTTATAAAAGAACAGAAGTTGTTAACTTTAATGTTGTCTAATTCATTCTTTTTTCAAATGCTTGGAAATATTGTTCTTTTTGAAAAATTTTTGTCGTACAAAATTTCAAGTCCAATTTGGATTTTGTCAAGTCCAAATTCTTGAAATGTTTCAAAAGATTGTCATTGATATCTAGACATACAGATGCTAAATGTACCTTATTGACTTCATTATATTGTGTGAGGGAGAACATATCTTCAGTATGAATATTCAATATGTCCAACACCACTTATTGAAAATGAAATTCTTTCCCACTGCACTACAACATCATCTCTACCATATTGGATTGGATTGTTTTTTCTTTAACCTATTAACTTTCCTTATTTCTTTGGATCTATTTTCAGGTTTTCTATTATAGTCCATTGTTGCTAATCACTAGTATTATAGCTTCCTAAGTCTCAATATCTGAGATATCTATATTGAGATATCTCAATATCTCAATATCTGATTATAGCTTTACATAATCCCTCAAAATTGTTTAATCAATCAAAAAATATTCCACATGCTATTTTTAATTTATCTGTCTCCTTAAAGTTAGGCAAAAACAAGTTAGCAGTAGAACAGTCACTTCTGGTCAAAGCATTAAAAAAGAAATGTAAATGTTCCACACAATCTCTGCACCTTTGACAGAGTGAGGAGGCTGAGCTAGAGGAAGAATAAGATAAAAAAGCTAGACTCCCAAGTCATCAGTAGATTCTCTGGACAACTGCCCTGAACAATCACAAAACTACAAGATAAGTTGTACGCATAAAAGAAATATTTGGTGAAGGATATAGCCACTGAGTTTTCAGGAATTTTCTCTTTTTGCACAGTGCTGTATTATTCTAATTCAGCTGTTCTTGGTAGAGTATATATTTCTTAGAGAGGTCATCACTATCTATTAAAATCTAATTATATCCAGTTAAAGATGCATTCTTTGTTTATTACAATAGTCATTTTAGTTAAATACATCATGCTGCCATCTCACTTTAAAAGCCAGTCCTGATAAAAAAAAAATAGGCATGCATCAGGATCAAATGTGTTCTGTCTATCACGTCTCTTAAAAGGTGCAGCAACATTTATTTCATGTAGACATAGGGCTATTTATTTTCTGAAACCTGACTTTTAGCACTACAAAAACCCACCTCCCTCTTGTGACTTTTTTGACGATCTTTACCTAACATAAATCAGACAGAATCTTAGGAGGTGCTATTTTTCTTAGATGCCTCATAATATAGGCATCAAGCAAAGCCTCATATGAATCTCAACATAGAACCAGAGTTTTTCACAAAGCGTTGTCCTGATACACCAAGGTTGCATGTTCATTCCTTAGAGTACATACAAGAATCAACCAATGAACACATAAATAAGGGGACAACAAATTGATGTCTCTCTCTATCAATAAATTTTAAAAAATTCAAATTTTATTTACAATTCCTTAGTGGTAACTACCATCTACAAATGTAGACAATTCTTTGAAACAAAAATTGATAATCTAATTTATCTTAACATTAAGCAATTATAGAAAATAAGATTTTTGCAAGTGCAAATCCCCCTCTCATAATAGTTTTCCAGTCTTTGTGGTAAATAAAAAAAATTGTGTTAAGGACTGTATTTCCTCATGTCTTTTAATATCTAAGAGAAGTAGTGTCATAGAACAAACTTTTCTCAAAATTTGAGAATGTTTTATTTATGGCATAAAAGTTTTTTCTTTTGCAGTAATCAAAACTCCTCTCTGAGTTTCACATTATTTCCATTAATATATTCACTATCTCCTAAAAAAGAATGAAAGCTGAGTTTATCTGTCTTATTATCAATATTTTATCCCAAATTTAAAAAGGTGAAAATTGCAGGTCTCTTCATTTTCCTGTTTGAAAATTAAATACTTTCAACTTAGAATATTTGCCCATAAACAACTACAACCATAAAAAATTCTATGGATATTTGATCTCCAAAATATATAAAGAACTCAAATGACTCAACACCAAGAAGACAAACAAACCAATTGAAAAATGGCCCTGTACAGAACACTTCTCCAAGGAGGACATATAGAGGGCCCACAGACATATGAAAGGATGCTCAATATCACTAGGTGTCAGAGAGATGCAAATTAAAACCACAATGAGATACCACCTCACACAGGTCAGAATGGCTATCACTAATAAATCAACCAACCACAGTGCTGGCAAGGATGTGGAGAACAAGGAACCCTGATGCACTGTTCGTGGGAATGTAGACTTGTACAGCCACTGTGGAAAACACTATGGAAGTTCCTCAAAAGTCTAAAGATGGTACTGCCTTTTAATCCAGTGATCCCACTGCTGTGATTATACCCTAAGAATTCTGAATCACCAATTCAAAAGAACCTATGCACCCAATGTTTTATATCAGCAATTTGCAATAACCAAGTGCTGGAGACAGCTCAAGTGCCCATCAGTAAATATGTGGGTCAGGGAACTGTGGTACATTTACAGAATGAAATACTATGCAGCAGTAAGAGGGATCTCCTACCCTTCAAAGCAGCATGGATGAAACTAGAGAGCATTATGCTAAATGAAATAAGCCAGACAGCAAAAGACAAATGCCATATGATCTCACCTATAAGTGAAACCTAATGAACAAAACAAACAAATGAACAAAATAGAACCAGAAAGATGGAAATAAAGAACAAACTGACAATGACCAGAAGGGCAGGAAGAGAGGGATAACAGGGGAAAGAGGAGGAAGGGTCTAGTCAAGGAACGTGTGTAAGGGACCCTTGGTAATGAACAACAGAGTGGGGATTGACTGACAGAGTTGTGGGTAGGTGGGGCAGGGGAGAGCAACAGGGTAAACTTTGGGTCAGCTGTTCTTGAAAAACAATAACAAATAGTCTATAGATATAATTTGGGTTCACAGCCAGCAGCAACAAAGCATCAACAAAGCAAAAAAATACAAGAATATTTATAAGTTACATATAGATATAGATATATCTCCTGTATATTCACCAAAATAAATGCAATTGCAAAATATTATAAGCCAAGGGGGAGCTAAGGTGCTATTTTACATGTTTATGTTTATATACTACAGTTTTATACCTTCTGCTTTATAAATAAATACATTATAACGAGAGCTTTAAAATCTCCTAATCTCAAAGAATATAAGATAGATATAGCTACCAAAGCCTATTGCATTCCAAATCCCTATGCTGAGCCTGGAAATAATGGGAATAAGAAAAAAAATCTTGAAAATTTGTTTAATTTATTTTTCCCTTTATTGAAACTTATCAAAAAATCTAATCATACAGTAGAAGAATTCTCACAAAACAAATGACAAGAGACTAGTTATCAAATGAAATTACTAACAATTGGTGTTAACAGAATTTGAAATTTTGTGTATTATATTTATGAAGGATATGTTTATATGCATATCTTTAATTTTCTTCTGTGCATTTTATCTGATATCAAAAATGTATTATCAGTCAGATATTATTGCCTAAAAATGGAATAAATTGCACAAATCCATTTCAGAATATTGCTGTCATCCTTTTCAATCTGTTTAGACTAACTCTCTAATTCACCTTGAAGATGAGGATTAGTTTAGATAAAACAAACCATTATAGCACTTGAATATGAAGAATAAGACCACAGCCAGCCAAAAGCACTGTGTAGAAAGAGTTTTCTTTTTTATTTAATTGTTGTTCAAGTACACTTGTCTTTGTTTCACCCCCACCACTCATAAAGGAGGTTAGAATAGCCCTGGCTGGTATGGCTCAGTGAATTGAGCATGGGCTATGAACCAAAGGGTCTCCAGTTTGATTACCAGTCAGAGCACATGCCTGGGTTGTGGGCCAGGTCCCCAGTGAGGGGTACACAAGAAGCAACCACACATTGATGTTTCTCTCCCTCTCTTTCTCCTTCATTTCCCCTCTCTCTAAAAATAAATAAATAATTTTTAAAGGTTAGAATATAATATTTACTGAAAATGCATAGTTTAAATTTATATACTTTTATTTATGGTATAATTTTATTTAAATAATATGTATACATAAGTACATGTATGTACACACAAATATGTATATATGATTTACATATATATGTACATGTATAAAAGAAGTAAAGTGATTTAAAGTAATCATTCCAAAATAGAATCAGTATTTGAATCAGCATGCGTCTGATCATTATAATTATCAATTATTATGAGATTTAAACATACTTAATTTCCATAGCAGCACTGCAAATTCATGGCTGCTCTGCTTATGTAGCTGTCCTTCATCAGCCTCACCATCTCCATTCAAGCTACAATTGAACTTTCACAAAAATGCTCAATTTTTCAAAAGATATTTTGTAAAAGATGGCATCATTTCTTTCCTCAAAGTGAGTCTGACTTTGGCTGAGCTTGGCCCAAGCTCAGTCAATCAGTACCATCCTTGGTTATCTTTCATCTGATGTAAGAACTGGAGCAAGAATAAGGCGACATGTGACAAAGAAGAATACATGTGGGAGATGGTTAATGAGTATTTTTTATTTTTAGATTACCTTCATTCCCAGTTTTGTACCTTTTAGAAGTTCTAGTATGTTTCTGCATCTAAAATTCTGAGGCATTTTATTGTATGCTTATAATTAACTTCTGAATATGCTCCTGTGTCATTGAAATGATTTGTTTATAACCAGCATAGTCTTAACTAGTATAGTTACTGTAACCATTTAATACTTGAGGAAATTGGGGCTGGGGAAATGAAGTACCTTTACTCAAAATCATAGAGCTGCTGGAGGCCACAGACATCTTTTGAACTTGGATCTGACTCCAGAATTTGTGTTTATTCTCTTATAACCAAGATTGGGATGAGTGAGGGATCACTGATGATGTTCATGAGCTTTTAAATTTTTCTCTGTGTTCTAAACTTTCTACAAAATCTGTAAATTTATTAATAAAAGTATAAAATTATATTTAAACAATATAAACTTATACATTCAGCATTATTTTATTACTAAAATTGAGAGCTTGAATGTATAGTATGTAAATGGAATTGTGGATTGGGGTGTTGAGTTCGGAGGGAAGAGTGAGGTGTGTTGAACTGATATCAGAGACAATCCATCTGTTTTACCTTTGTTTTTTATGTTTTTGGTCATTTGCATATATTCCCTATTTGCTTAGATGTGTATGTTGTGCAGTTTTGACATGTAGAGAAATATATTCCTTTAGTCAGCTTAGTTAACCTTATTCGAATCAGTTTTACCCGTCTCCCCTTTGGAGACTTATTCTAGCAGGGAGTGAGAGGGGCTTGTAAAATCATTCCACTTGAATTTCAGACATAAATCTTTTCCCTAAAAGATTTGTACTTCTTGCTGTATATATTTTGAGTCTATGTTATTAAGTGCATACAAATGTATAATTGATATTTTTAGGCGAATGAAAGCTTTATCATTATAAAATATCCCTTTTTAACTTTACTAATACTTTTTACCTTACAATCTGATTTAGCAGTATAAATATAATTACATCAACTTCCCACTGATTGGCACTTTCTTTCTGCTGAGTAGTATTCCACTGTGTAAATGTGCTATAGTTTTTTCATCCACTCATTTACTGGTGGGCACTCAGATGGCTTCCAGAACTTGGCTATTGTAAATTGTGCTGCTATGAACATTGGGGTCCATAGGATCTTTTTTATTTATTTATTTATTTATTTATTTATTTATTTATTTATTTGTAAATTTCTGTATCCATATGGATATGCTTCTTGTAAAAGTGAAGTTTTGGAGGATTTTTTAAGATGGAATCATCTTTGACTTATAATTAAATTCTGATCCATTCACATTTATTCTTTTTTTAAAAATTTAACTGTTGTTCAGGTACAGTTGTCTCCATTTTAATCCCACCACTCCTCTGCACTAGGGCCATCCACACTCCCCACGCTGATCCTACCACTCTCTGGTTTTGTTCATGTGTTATAGTTGTTCCTGTAAACCCTTCTTTCTTTTCCCCCATTAACACTTCCCACCTCCCTTCTGGTTACTGTCAGTTTGTTCTTAATTTCAGTGTCTCTGGTTATCTTTTGCTTGCTTGTTTGTTTTGTTGATTAGGTTCCACTTATAGCTGAGATCAGATGGTACTTAGCATAATGCTCTTCAGTTCCATCCATTCTGTTGCAAAGGGTAGGAGCTTCTTCTTTCTTTCTGCTGAGTAGTATTCCACTGTGTAAATGTGCTATAGTTTTTTCATCCACTCATTTACTGGTGGGCACTCAGATTGCTTCCAGAACTTGGCTATTGTAAATTGTGCTGCTATGAACATTGGGGTCCATAGGATCTTTTGAACTGGAGTAAATGGGCAAAGGGCTTGAACAGACACTTTTCCAAGGAGGACATAGAAAGGGTCCAGAGACATATAAAAAAACGCTCAGCATCATATAAAAAAGATGCAAATTAAAACCCCAATGAGATACCACTTCACACTAGTGAGAATGGCCATCATATACAAATAGCAAACAACAAGTATTGGAGAGAACATGGAAAAAAGGGAGCCCTAGGGCACTGTCTGTGGGAATGCAGACTGGTGCAGCCACTGTGGAAAACAGTAGGGAATTTCCTCAGAAAAGTAAAAATGAAACTTCCTTTTGATCCAGAAATTCCACTGTTGGAATTATACATTGACATTTATTTCTAAATGAAATATACTTGATAAAAATCAACCTTTTTGGATTGCCTTATCATTTTGATGATTCTGTTCTTATATCCCTCATTTCTATGTTCTCTTTGATTATTTTTTTATTATCCTATATTTTATCCTCCCTTATTTTACACTCTTTTAGGTTGAGATACACACACACACACACACACATATATATACTCTATTTACAATCATTAGTGATTCCCTTAGAAATTTCAAAATGATTCTTAATTTATCAAAGTCAAAATATCAAACATTTTTATTTTATTTTATTTATTTATGTTTAGAGGGGAAGGGAAGGAGAGAAGGAGAGAAATATCAATGTATGGTTGCCTCTCATGAGTCCCCTGCCAGGAACTGGCCTGCAACCCAGGCATGTGCCCTGACTGGGAATCGAACTGCGATTGTCTGGTTCGCAGGCCTGCACTCAATCCACTGAGCTACACCCGCCAGGGCTCAAGCAATTTTTTCACCCTTCTATTAAAAAATGTTAAGAAAGTTAGAAAAATAAAATTGCATGTACGTACTCCTCCTGATTATTCCTCCATATCTCCAAAATTCAATAGGTACATTTTCTTCCTGCCAGAACATTATTTGGTACATCCTTTTGTGCCATCTGCTGATAAAAAATGTGTTCATAGTTTTCATAGTTTTTGTCTTAAAATGTCTTAATTTTTCCTTCATCCTTGGAGACTGTTTCTTTCTGTGGAATTACAATTCAATGGTTGAGTGTCGTTGTTACTGATGCTTCAAGCTTTCAAAACAGGAATCATTGAACAAGAAAAAAGGAAAATTATCCTTCAATATTGGGCTCATTTCTCTATATATCACAAAACCAAGGTTTCTGACCTGATGTAGAAGGTAACTGTAGTGGCGTTTCAAGTCATTTTGTGGTTAAAACAATTCTTATGTATTACTTCTTACACACACAAAAATGACTGCCTGATTTTATAAAAAATCTGAGCCAGATACAACTGTTCTTGGGTGGATGGAAGGTTGACTGTGGGCTGGCTTGGCTTGGAGGTCCTTGCCTAGGTTGGCTCAGCTCTAGCAGGGTAACCTGGGGTTGTTCTAATTGTGGTGGCAGAGGTTCAGGAGAGAGAGAACGGAAGCTTGAAATCTCTTCTGAAACCTAGACTCAGAAATGGCAAACTGCCACTTTGCCAAATTGCTTTGGCCAAAGCCAACCGCCAAGGCCAAATAGATTTAAAGAGCAGTGAAAAGACTACATCTACCGTTGGAAGTGATCAAAGAGTCACACTGCAAAGTGTACAGCTATTACAGTGAATTTACCACAACTGACAAATGTTTATTAATTTTTAAGTACTCCAGTGCTTTTAAATTGATATTTGGGTATATTTAATCTGGCTTTCCTAGTTATCCTCCAAGGGGTAGTTGATATGATTTGCTTTAACTGCCATTACTGGAAGACTGTTCTCTCTGTATTTAGGAACTTTCATTGTACAAATTGGTACAGCTAGCAATAATGAAGCTATTGCATTTTTGTTAATGAAACCCAATAATCGTGCAAGTGGCATTATACATTGTTTTCACTATGCAGTGAAATATTCTTTCATATGCAATATTCTTTCATAGTCATGCAAAATACTCTGACTGAGAGGTCAGGCAGCTGTTTAGTGATACTCTGTCCCCAAGGAGTTCATGTACCAGCATGCTTAGTTATGTTTACTTCAAGTGAATATGTCACGGAAATTTAGATTTTGACATGCAATTCAGGAAATTGAGTCTCTTTTATACAGCTCACTGATTGTAAAGGCCGTGAACAGTTTATTGGATAGCTTCCACTCAATCAGTCTGCCTAGTGTAATTTTTCCCATGGGATTGAAACTTCATGTTATTTCAATCCCAAGTAGATCTACTTGTATTGTAATAGTTGGAAACTCATGATTACCCTTTGGAGAGACTTTCAAAGACTGGTTATTAAATTGTTGTTTCTCTGTACCTGCTATTCTAGCTGCAAACCCAAGAGAGAAAAAAAGCATTTGTAAATAAAGTAAGGCCATATAGTGTATGCTCCATTAAACAAGAACTGCTGGTAACACTTTCTACTATGATTTTTATTCTACATCAGGAAGAAACAAAATGATAAATTGTACAAAATGCCCCATTTTCTCTTTCACAATTTCACTATTTCTAAATCCCGCACTTCCCCAATGTCATGATTCTTTATCAAGTTATTAAGTCAGGAATATTTTGCATGGGTGAATAGAAAGTATAACTTATTTCAATAGCTTGCAAAACTGAAGAATAATGCAAATGTAATTTCAAAGGCATGTGGATTTATTCAGCGCAACTAGGTTTTTTTTCTTTTTATTATTTGCTTTTCTAAACCTGATTCACAGATAAACCAATCAGCAAATATTTATCAATATGCTACTTTATGATGAGCACTAGACTGTGCACTCTCAGAAATGAAAACATGAGAAATATTCCCCTTTAGAAGAACTGAGGTAGAAAATATCAATATTAATAAGAAAAAATAACCTGCTTCTATATTTATGTTCCAGGCTATTTAAATGCATGTATACACACATTTTTAATATTAACTCAGAAAATTCATTCCTCAAGACTGATTTTTAAGCCTATGAACAATTTATTGGGCAATTTTCGCTCAATCAGCTTGCCTGATGTAATTTTTCCCACAGATTGAAAACATGTTATCTCAATCCCAAGTGGGTCTATAAAACATTGTAATTCCTGTCCAGTCCTTCCTTTTTTCCTTTAAGTCTGCAAAATGTGTACCTCCTCAGAAATCTCGAAGCAGTAAATGTATAATACTTTTATACATTTATAATGGTCTACTTTTCTTTATGTGTGACCATTGATACTTTTATTCTGGAGATTAAGTATTTTGATTAGCAGAGTCTGTGTTCATTTTATTTACATATGCTCCATTAAGGCCAAATATAGTTATTTACACATAATTGTGACCAATAAATAGTAGTGAATGATTATATAGCTATTGAATAAGAGGGTTAAAAATTAACATGCATCAACTAATTTAATATATCTTTGAGTCTCTGTCAGTTTTGAAAAAAAATAGTATCAATCCAGGGCTGGTGTGGCTCAGTGGAATGAGTGTTGGCCTGTGAACCAGTTGCTGGTTTGATTCTTCCAGGACACATGCCTAGATTGAGGGCCAGGTCCCCAGGTGTTGGCATAATATACCCAATGTTCCCCTCTCTCCTTCTTCCTCTCTTCCCCTATCTCTAAAAATAAATAAATAAAATCATTTTTTTTAAAAAAGAAAAATATGGTACCTAAATAAGCAAATTTGAAGAAGAGCAAGATTTCATTCATTATAGCTGAATACTATTTCATTATATATATAAATACATAATTAAATATATCTAAATCTGTATGTATATATATGGATGAAATGTGATATATACATATTTCCTTATTCATTTCTTTATTCATTCATCCATCAATGGGCACTTAGGTTGTTTGCACCTCTTGGGTATTGTAAATAAAGCTACAGTAAAAAGAGGCATGTAGATAACCCTTTGGGATAGTGACTTCATTTCCTTTGGAACTGACCAAGAAATAGAAATGTAGGATAGTGTGGTAGTTCTATTTTTAATTTTTTGAGGCATTTCCATACTGTCTCACCATTTTACTTTCCTAACAGCTACACCACTTTATACTCCTACCAGCAGTACTTGAGAGTTTCCTTTCATCCACATTCTCACCAGCATTTGTAGCTTCTTTTATTTTCTTTATTTTATTTTATTTTATTTTATTAATATATTTTATTGATTATACCTTTACAGTTGTTCTATTCCCCTCCACCCTGCACACCCCTCCTCCACCATTCCCCCCTTTAGTTTATGACCACGTGTCTCAAGTTCTTTAGATTCTATATTTCCCCTACTATTCTTACCCTCCCCCCATCTATTTTCTACCTACCATCTATGCTACTTATTTTCTGTATCTTCTTATATTTTCATCAATAGCCATTCTAACAGGGGAGAGAGGATATCTTATGATTTGGATTTGACTTTCACTAATAATTAGTGATGTTGAAACCTTTACATTTACCTTTTTGGCCACTTGAACATCTTCCTTGGAAAAATGTATATTCAGGTTCTATGCCCATTATTAAAGTGAATATTTGTTCTCATGCTATTAACTTGTGTGAGTTTCTTTTATAGCTTGAATATTAATCCCCCAGCTAATGTGTGGTTTCCAATATCTTCTCCCATTACACAGGTTGCCTTTTAATTTTGTTGATAATTTTGTTGGGCAGGAGGTTCTGAAATTGATGAAATCCTCTTATTTTTTACTTTAGTTTTTTTGTGCTTTAGATATCATATCCAAAAATAAAACTGCCAAGATCCATGCCAAGAAGCTCTTTCTGTTTTCTTAAACATTTTTACAATATCAGGTTTTACATTTAAATCTTTAATTCATTTCAAGTTAATTTTTGAATGGTGTGAGATTGAGGTCTAGATTTATTCTCTTGCATGTAAATATCTCAGCACCGTTTATTGAAGAGGCTGTCTTTTATACATTGAGCATTACTGACACCTTTGTCAAATATTAGTTGATTATATATCAAATGGTTTTCTATATACTCTCAGGTCGATGTTCAACATTTTTCCCATATGACTCATTTCATATTCACCTTTAATGTTGTATTATTCATTCTATCCAGTGAATATTTTAATCAGCATCATAGTCTAATATATAAGAACAATTTATTCTTTTATTTTAGTTATTTTTATAGTAGCCTTTTTGTCTCTTATGTATAAACTATTTTCTCAATTTCTATGAACACCTAATATAACTTTTAAAAGTTACTTTCTAGTCCTTGATAGTCCTTTTTCTGTACATGTTGGCCATTTGCTTGTCTTCTGTTTCTTTTGATAAATGTCTTTTCAGGTCCTCTGCCCATTTTTAAATTGAATTGTTTTTTGTTTGTTTTGTTTTGTGTTCAGTATGGAGTTGTATATTTTGAATAGTAACCTTTATGTGATTTGCAAATATTTTGTCACCTTCCATCTGTTGTCTTTTCATTTTATTTATGATTTTGTGGGTGAAAGGGGAAATTTCCCTCTCCACCTCTCTTGGGTTTTTACGGCTGGACTAATAGTAAAATTGACAAAATACCAGATTAAGAGGAGAAACACTAATTTAGTATTTGCACATGTGAAATCATAAATGATGCTGAGAGAAATGTTAGAAGCAGGGAGCTCTTTATGTTATTTAAACAGACAAACAAAAAAACCCTCAATACCTTTTTGAAGGTTTAACAGGAAAGAGAAACTTAGGTTTGTGTGCTCCTTTGTGAGAAATCTAAGCAAAGTTTGGGCTTGGGTAATGATTAGTTAAGAATTAACAAGATTTGTTTATATAGGCTTTTGGCCTTGAATTCCTTAACTCTGGCAATAAGCAAGGCTCTTTCTACTCTCCAACCTCACCCCATTGGAACAAGGAGGGCCTCTTTCACCGGGGAAATTTATTTTCTGCATCCAGTGAGAGAAAGGAGGCTCAACATGCCTTTCCTGAACTGCTTCCCAAGTAACTTCAATTCAAAATTACCAATATGTCATTATGGGATATTTTGGGGCTGCTTGTTCTGGGCCCCAACAGCATCCTTTGAAACAGAAGTTTTTTAGTTTTATATACTTCCAGTTATTTATATCTGATTTTATTGCCTTTGATTTTGGTGTCAATACAAATATTTATTGCAAAGACCAATGTCAAAAAGCTTACCTCCTGTGTTTTCTTCTAGGGGTTTTATGGGTTCAGGTGGTATGTTCAAGTATTAATCAATTTTGAGTTGATTTTTTTATACAATGTGAGAAAAGGGTCCAGTCTCATTCTTTTGTATGTGGCTGTCCAGGTAAGAGACAATCCTTTCCCCACTGTGTACTGCTGGCTCCATTTTTATAAATTAATCGACCACTTTTGTGTGAGTTTACTTCTGGGCTCTCTATTCCACATCTAGTGACCAACCTTTAAGATTCCATCTGAGGGATGGGATCTCAAAACACCAGACTATAAAAGTCAGTAAAACTTGTATATGTCTAACCCACAAAGGTGTGGATAACAAAAGTGTAGTTCCTAACAGGCACTCAAGTACTTGCTGCAACTATTCTCCCCCACCCCCCACCTACCACCCGCCAAGGCTCTGTGCCAAGGGAGCAGGTAAAAATACCTACTATTTCCCTGAAAGGGTTTATCTATATATTTTAAAAGCTGCTGTCTAAACTGCATATTTCTAATTTAGCACATAACTAGGGGCTGGCTACAATGCTCCCCCAAGGCTGAGGAAGCCTGCAGACACCTGCACTGATTTCTGTCTCCCATGAGCCACCAGTATCCCCCTGAAAAGACTTTGAACACATGTCCATACCCCCAAGTTTATGGCTGGTGCCTGAGGGACTGACTGATCCCCAGATCATCTGGCTCTGACTGCAACCAGGACTTTCAACAAAGAAGCAGGTCTTGAACAGCTCTCCACCCAGAACTCAACACAATAAAAAGGTAAAAATGTCCATCTCTAAGTTTTTCCCTGAAATTGTTCTATCTGCTTGCTTTAGAAGCTGCTGCCTGAGGACCAGGCTTCTAACTTTGTATGCTAGAGGCTACCGAAACCCTCCCTGGACATGGAGGAAGCCTTTGGACATTTCCTTCTTCCTCCAGCCTTACCCAACCAGCAACAACAAAAAACAAGTCACTAGTTTCTGCTTGGAACAAGCTGGTACACACATCTGGTCCCTCAGGTTTTAAGGCTGCCAATCACCTGACTCTGATAGCTCTGAGGGGTCATCTTCATTGAGCAAGAAGAGAATATTGTCAAAATTCCATACTTCCCAAAATCATCTACAGATTCTATATACTCTCTACCAAAACTCCATTGACATTCTTCACAGAAATAGAAAACACAATCCTAAAAGTTCTAGGAAACTACAAAAGACCCCAAATAGACAAAACAATCTTGAGAAAGAACAAAGCTGGAAGGATCACACATCCTCATTTCAAACCATATGCAAAGGTATAGTAATCAAAACAGTATGGTATTGTCAGTAAAACAGACACATAGATCAATGCAACAGAATAGAATCCTTTCATGGACTTCATGGTAACATCTTTCGGCAGTATGCCTCACTCTTCTTGGAGTCTCTTTTGCCCTCAAGACTCTTTATGCATCCTTTTCTTTTCTAAAATTTTAGCAAGTGTATATTAATTTTCAGAGAAAGAAAGATTTCATGATATTTTTATTCACTGTTATTCCTGAAAACTGTTTTCATTTTCCAAATTATGGGTCACTTTTTAAAATAAAAATTAGGTCTCAATTAGAATTTTAAGTAATTAATAGCTTTGTTAATAGTAATTTTATCATAATAGTATTGATCAAGACAAAATACTTGATCTCTATACACCTAAATGATTTTTAGATAATAGACTTTATGACTCAAAAATTTTTATCTGTATACTATTGCATTAAAATGACAGCTAAAAATTGCTGATTACCCCCCAATAGGATATGAAGAGTATCATAATTTATGTTAGTAACTTTTAACATAAATCATTTTGATATGCTTATTTTTAATCAACTACCTTTCTATCCATCCTGAAAGAACTCAAACACTGTAAATTTTTTTTTCTAAATAAGTAAGACATGTAAATTTCTAATCATCAAAGTTTATTTCCAAATAAAAGAATTTATTTTTAATGTTTTTAATTAATGACATCGAAGTCATTACAGAAATGTATTCATACATGTGGGAAAAATTTTATTTCAGGGTACTTCATATAGTGAACAAATAAAATCATAACACAGATGAGGACTGGAATCCAATGAACACCAATGTTACTAATAGGTATGTCACTACACATTCAGGTCTTATATTATGAAAGGCAAGAAATAATTTGTACATAAATTCCTCAGTAAATACAAATTAATTTTGAACACTAGGATGTAAATTAGTAGAAGATATCTAAGTGAAGAGAAATAGGACTGCAAGAATTTCTCTTTTGGAGATGTATAGGTAAAGTATCTGAATATTTTATTGACAGTGCTAGTTTATGGAGATTAACGGGAGATTGAAGGTTCCCAAACTTCCCCTTGGCCTAGCTACTTGTCAAGAGAAAGACAGAGAGAGAGAGATTCAACGCATGAAACACTTTCTTCTTAGCATTTGTAGCACTCTGAAGCAATTTTAAGAGGCCATACTCATCATAAGGAAGAAAGTCACTTGCTTTGAATGATTTCCAACTCCTTTTAGGCAAAGAATAACCTGAAGTTACAATTGTCTAACATCTTGTTATATCCATACATTAAAGAAATAGTGGTGGTTCATAATGGACCTAGGGATTCTTCTTTCTATTGCTATATACATACTGTTGATAATTTAAGCTATTCAATGAAGCAAACTATTTTTAGCTCTTAATTTAGTTGTTGAGTAAATAATAGCATTTTAATAATTCAGTGCTATAAAATAAACTATATATATTAGTTTACTGCTCTCACTGCTAAAAACTGGGAGTTAATGTGTAAATTAATTTGACTGCATATGTGATATGGGTAACTGAACACTTGAATTTTCATTTAGGATTATAAGGAAATATCAGGATATTGGAATATTTGGACTATGATAAAGGAAATTGGTTATAATTCTACTTCAACATATAATCACTGGCTTACAGTTTTCATTTAAAATTCTTATAATGCCAAATATTCCAAAAATAAAAAAGATAATAAATAATAAGACATTTTGCTTGGGGCTTGAGATTTTGTATTATTTTGTAACTAACATATTATAAACAATACAATGGATATGGGTTTAGTCTTTTGTATTATCTTTAATCATAATCTTTGTCCTTTCCTCTCTACATTTGTATATATTATTTGGTTATGCTGTCCATATGTTTACAGTCTCCAAGTTATTCCTTTGTACTATCATTTAAATTTTACAAGCTCAAGTAAAATACTCTGCCACATGTGTTCTAGCAGAAATAGAGCTTCTACCACCAAACCCAGATAGTAAATCAATCATTAAAGTCAAGTTTTCTTTTAAGGTGTCTATAACAGACAAGATGGGAATAATAAATACACAGTAAGTTCCTTAATTCTGAATTTAGGTCAAAGTTTGACCTCTCAGAAAGTGTGTAGATAGAGTGAATTAGTTGTGAATTATCATAAATACAGTCAAACCACAAAAGGAAATTAAAAAATAGTTTTATATTTCAGGTCAACTTGGATATACATTGATAAACAGTTCTTCCTCTTGGAATACCTCTCCTTATCTTTTCTTATGCCCTCCCATCTCATAAATTCCCGAATCCATTGTCTTTGTACTTTCAATGATGAAGGCAATGGCAAGTTAATTAATGGCAATTGCCTATGCAGCAAAAAGGCAATGGATTCTTGTGAGATCCATTGTAGTAGCACCCTAAGCTAGTACCATTAATCTGCTTAAATTTTCAAAAGTGGAACATTCATAAATTAAATAAGTCATTCTCCTAGCAAGACACTGAACTGAAGCATTATGCTAAGCGAAATAAGCCAGGCGGTGAAAGACAAATACCATATGATATCACCGTTAACAGGAATCTAAACAGACCAAACAAGCAAGCAAAATATGACCAATGACACTCAAATTTGGAACAGGCTGTCAGGGTCCAGAGGGGAGAGGGGAGAGAATCATAGGGGAAAAGAGAATGNAAACAGTTCTTCCTCTTGGAATACCTCTCCTTATCTTTTCTTATGCCCTCCCATCTCATAAATTCCCGAATCCATTGTCTTTGTACTTTCAATGATGAAGGCAATGGCAAGTTAATTAATGGCAATTGCCTATGCAGCAAAAAGGCAATGGATTCTTATGAGATCCATTGTAGTAGCATCCTAAGCTAGTACCATTAATCTGCTTAAATTTTCAAAAGTGGAACATTCATAAATTAAATAAGTCATTCTCCTAGCAAGACACTGAACTGAATATAAGAATATAAATATATTCTTATGTAAGAATATAAATATAAGAATATAAGAAATATAAGAATATAAATATATTCTTATTCCAGAAAACCATTCTGTAATAGAGAGAAGGCATAAAGAACATATGTTCATATGTTTTTATGAACATAAGAACATAAGAAAAGCAGGAAAGTCTCCCTGAGAAACATCAAACAATTTTCTACTGTGCCCAAGACTTGATAATAAGAGAAATATTTTATCCGGTTCTGCAAATAAAAGAACCCTAATCACAGGATATATAAAATACTTAGTATTTATCTAACAACAAGATTTTCAATACATAAAATGGAAACTGAAAACGTCTCTGAATGAGACTGATAGTGGTAGGTAACTAATTCACTAACACTACAACTGGGCTGCATAAACAAATGTAGCACCTTTCTCTACACCCAATTTTATCTTCATAAGCTTCATGATCTGTTTGGAAACAAATAGAAAAATCTAAATTTAATAAAACAAGACTAAAATATATTACTATTTAGAAATTTAAATAGCAGTTTCAGGTTTACATCATTCATTTAGAGTGCTTTCTCCCCTCGCCTGCTTCTTTTCCAGGTTTTGACCGGATCCATTTGGATGAATTAGTGTTTAATAATGAGAAGACCCATAAGATCCGAACAGAAATCCTCACACTATAAAAACCTAGAGACAGTAGTTAAAATGTGATAAAAATATACTTTATATTGACAATATATTTTCCTCCAGAAAAAAATTTTAATTAAACCTACAGGTGCCAGAGGTGAAAAGAAATCTAAAAGGCATTCATTAGTTAATGTCCTCATTAACTGAACAAATATTATGGAGTGCAGCAACATGCTACTGTTCAGGTATTCAGTCCATGGACACGAATAAAGCCAAAGTCCTTATGATAACATATCTAGGACAGTAAATACATGACATTTCCAGAAAATCAAGGGAATTTCCAGACAAGGGCTAAATATTCAGGCCAACATTCTTTTCCTGAAGAAAAAGTCTTCAAGGACACTAGAATAAGAAACTGAAACCAAGACCCAGTGCAAATAAATCAAGTAAACTTTACCTTTAATCAAAAATGACTAGCACCATCTTGGTACTGGGATTTTCAGTGAATTAAAAATTATCAAGAGAATGTAAGATTCTGGCTTGAATTTCAGGTATGTTTGGACTCTGACTTCATAAGCAGTCTGGAGACTTGGTTAAAAAAAAAAGAAGAAGAGAAAAAGCAGAAGAAAAGTCCCTGTTGAAAGCCAACTCTCTCAACAGACTAATTAATGTATTACCCTGTTGACAATGCATTTTATTAAACATGCTACAGTAAAGAACACTACTATGATGGAGACTTACAGAGAGAAATTATAAATGAGTTTTTATATGGTTTTGGAGCTTGAGCTTGAGTTGTCTTTTAAGGGACTGTGGAGACTGAATAAAGATTGTAATATAATACTAATAGTTCAGGATTGTTAGACACAGAAAGACATAAGCCTTGAAGTACTTCTTGGTAAATAAATTGTTCAACTAAAATCTAATTGCTCAGATGAGCAAACGATTTGATCAAAGAACTTAGTTTTATCACTTTATTCACTTTATTAAAACAATGCAGTACAGTGAAGATTTACAGTCTTGTTCTTTCCTTTCTGGTGAGAATTTCCAGGACCAAAAGTATGTGAACACTAATGGTTTTAGTTCTTTGTTCTCATCTCTGATCATTCTTCTGAGCAGGAGGACTGACCATCACAATTTGTGAACATGAGCAATCCAAACTGAATCAGATGGTTGAGAAATAGTGATTATGTAAGTTTTTAGTGATGGTCATTTCAGTTCCTAGGAATAGAAGGTTACCCTGTTTCTTTCATGTTTTGTTGTTTTGATGAAACAGTAAAGGTGCCACAGCATTTTAGTTTTTGCAAAGGTCATCTCTAAATGCTTCAGTATGGACAAATTCTAATATTAATATATAGACAGATGATAGATCAATTAGGTATAGACATAGATATAGATATACCAAAATTCATAGCCTCTCCTAAGCCAGAAACTTAAAGTGTACTTAAAGGAATCCAAAACTTGGATTCAATCACCAATCTAGAGCACAGAAAACTAAATTCAACTTACCAATTGTATGAACTTTTTGGTTTATTTCCTGAATTGTTTAAGTAATATCAAATCAATGTAAATGCTAATGCATGCATTATTCCATTACAAAAGCACGTGTTTTATTTGCCAAATATATTTGCCTGTCCAATCTTTAATTAAATGCTCAGATAAGGTTTTCACACCAAGACTGAGAGATGGGTGAGGCTTGAGAATTTATTGGTTTCCATGATCCCATTTAGGAAGCTGAGCTATTATCAATTTATTCTCTTTTATTCTTTCTTTCTCCTTCCTCCCTCCTTCCTTCCCTCCCTCCCTTCCTTTCTTCCTTCCTTCCTTCCTTCCTTCCTTTGTGTGTGTATGTGTTTTGTCCTTGTATTTGAAAGTGGAGCCTTCTGCCTCCTGCTAGTTTCTCCAAAGAGTAAACCTCTTGCCTCCTCCTGAGTGAAGAATATTCTTCAGTCTATAAAAAATGAAAATTGGGAAAGAGGATACAGGGGAAATCTATGTTCCTTGAATAGAATTTTAACAAATTCTCCTTCTCTCATCCCCACTTCTACTACTATCTTTGAATATATTTGTTATACTCACTGAAGAATATTTTGTGGGGTTATTGATGCAAATGCTTCACTTCTTGTTGTTTTCCCTTTTCTAAAATATTCTATGTTCATACATTTCTCTCATTCTGCATCTTCCAGAGTTCAGTGAACATCCCTCACCTAAGGCCAGCTCCTAACCAACATCTATGTAAATTCATGGTCATTTTACAGGAAGGAGCAAAAATGCATGCAGGTTCTCAATTAGTCATTTTCAATCAGATATCCTCCGTGATATTATTCTACAGAAAGTAAAATACTCATTATATTTGAAAACATTTTGGCTTAATATCAGTTCTGTTGGCAATAAAAAGCATTAAAGTATTTGAGAAAGTTACAATCCTGTTTTAATAAACCCTAAATGTATACAGCAAAAAATAACAAAACATATAGTTGGACAGTGTCAACAAAAACATTGAAACAAAGTTTTTTTAAAAGATTTAAAACTATTATAATGATAAGGTGTTCTAGCATAACTGAAATTGACTTAGAGTGAATAGTAAGGCATTATTAATCACAGAGTTTTACCTCAATTCCTTTCTTAGTGGTCGTAATAAATTAAAAGAGACAGTTAGCTACGAAGCCAAAATGCAGAAGGGAAACAAGGTGATGTGAGATTTAATTTTAGATTTGTCCATAATAGTCCTGGTGATTCTGGAAAAATACTATTAATGTCAAAACATCTCAGTTATGTTATTTGTAAAATGAAGGAGATTGTAACGTCTTAATATTATTTTCTAGGCAAATTGTTTATAAATCTAAAAGACATATTTCTCATATAAAATATTAGTTGAAACATTAAAAATGCATCAATTATTTTATAAATATCCACTAATGCTTAAAAACACAGTACTTTAAAATTCTTATTTCCCACACTTTAAATATAATGCCAAATATTAATAAGAAGGAAAATATTTTGTCATAGTATAAAGTTAATATTTATTGAATACTTTATATTTATTAGACATAAAATGTTAGTAGGATGTTATTATCAATATCATTTTATACTAATGTAAGTTAAGTCAGGTGAGTTAACCAAGACTACATAACCCATAAAAGAAAACTATAAACTCAAGAGTAATTATTAATCAGAGATAGACATGCATATTGCAATATCTTTACAGCTTTGTGAGATTTATTCTCTATCATATCTACTTTCTGTAGATTTATTACCTGTCAGGCAGAAAAAAATATGCTTCTTTTAGACTGGAAGAAGTAGTTTCTTTTTTTTCACATTTTCACTAATAATTACTTCTTAAAACTGTATTTTTAAAATTTTTTATTGTTATTCTAGTACAGTTGTCCCAATTTTTTCTCTTTGCCCTCCTTTGTCCAGCCCACCCCCCACTTTATTTTTTTATCTTCACCTGAGAACATACTTATTGATTTCAGAGAGGGGGCAGGGATGGAGAGTGAGAGAGAGAGAAATATCAATATGAGAGAAAAATATCTATCAGTTCCCTCTTTCAGGTACCCCATTTCGGAACCAAACCTGCGATCCAGGTATATGCCCAGGCAGGGACTCAAACCCAAGAGCTTTCGGTTTATGGGACAACTCAATCCAATTGAGTTCCACCAGCCAAGGTAAGACTGTAAAGTAATTTTTGAAAAATGACTGTTTTTGTGTCTTTTGAATTAATTTGGAAAGCTACATGGATTGGTATTATGATTGTTCTTTATCTAAGAAGTAATAAACGGGGAGAGAGGAGGAAGATGACTGCGGAGTAGGACAAAGGATTTTGCTTCCCTCCACGCACCGGAGAAGGACCTGGCTGATCTGCGGAGGAGCACAGCAGATGCCAAACTGGGACCCAGCATATAAGAAGGCAGGACTCCAGAGAGTGTAGCGGACACTGAATGACCAGAGGTTGAGGAGAGGAGACGACCACGAATCAACAAGGTACGAGGGAGCAGCGCAGAGGCGGCAGCAGCAGGCCTTCCGCCAGGCCGCACCAGGGTCCTGGCTGGCAGCCCCAGTCTCTGAGAGCCGAGGGTGGGCAACACCGACTCTGGGAGAGAACTGGTCACCGGCACACACCCCCATCTGGCAGGGTACAGATTGGAAAACACCATAAGAGATCAGTCTGCCAGTAGTGGCAGAGAGAGGAGTGAGCATTCAGAAGCAAACCAGAAAGCTCTGATAACCCGTGGAGTCAGGTTGCCGGCTTGGGAGAACTGAGAGTTGCCCAAGCATTCCCTTGTCCTAGCATTCCCAGCTTCGCAGGGCCTGTGCCGGCTCTCAAGCAGTCGGGCTGCTGGCAGGACCTCTGGAAGTGAGTCAGTTGCCACCTCCATCCCTACTCTCCCAGCACATACCAGCTCCATCCCTACTCAGCCGCGCAGACCGGGAAGCACCAGGAGTCAAGCCGTGGCTCTCAGCTTGGGTAAGGCGAGTCTCCCGTGCCCGGACCAGCAGGCCCGTGCCGGCCCTCACCCTGAGCAACCGCCAGTCGCCCATGCCTTCCCGGCCACGCAGGGCCTGCGCCAGTTCTCGGCTTGGGGAATTGAGAGTCGCCTGGGTGATCTCTGTGGCGAGGGACCTGCGCCAGCTCTCGAACAGTCTCAGGGAGTCTCGGGCTGCTGGCTGAGCCCTTGGAAGAGAGCCAGTCGCTGGCTCCATCCCTACTCAGCCAGTGCAGACAGCGAAATACAGGGAGTCGGGCTGTGGCTGTTGGTTTGGGAGAATTGTGAGTTGCCCTGTGTGTTCAGCCACAGCACAGGGAAAGGTCCGCACCCAAGCCTAGGAGAACAGGAAAGCCTGGCTGGGAGGGCCCTTACGCCAGACCAGGGCTGGAAAGCCTGGGAGAAAATCCGCTCTCAGTAGGGCGTGGGAGAGTGGCGCCAGTCTGGATGTTGGGGGGGCACTGGCGAGACCAGTTGAGTGTACCAAGGTGCGAGAAGAGCCACAATAACAGCCCCTCAGGCTGCTGCAGCTAGTGAGACTAGAAGAAAAGGTTTGACTAGCTGGAAACCAACCAGAGGAGTACTGGAAGCAGAGAACATCAAGATACCTACAGGAGACTGCACTACTGAATTTCACAGGTATCCTACCAGAGAAGTTCATACCATAAAATCAGAGTACCAGAACAGATCAATTTAAGAAGCTGAGGCCAACAAGAAGAGCATCACAAACAATGGGGAGACAAAGAAACAATCCCTAAATGAAAGAAAAGGAGGAAGTCTCAGAAAGAATGTTAGATGAATAGAGGCAAGTCAACTATCAGATACTGAATTCAAAGCACTGGTTTTCAGGAAATTCAAAGAGCTTACAACGAACTACCAGAAACTACAGGGGAGCTAAAATGAACTCTCCCCAAACTATATCAACATGAAAAGGGAAATAGAAACAATCAGCAAAGGCCAAGAGGAAATGAAGAATAAAACTTCTGAACTGAAGAACACAGTAGAAGGTATGAATAGTAGGATCGATGAGGTGGAAGACCACATAAGCGAGCTCGAAGACAGGGTGGAAAGAATCTCCCAGATGGACCAGGTAATGGAAAAGAGAATCAGAAAAAATTAGGAGAGCCTAAGAGAAATGCAAGACAATATGAAACGTAATAATATCCAAATAATAGGAATACCAGAAGGAGAAGAAGAACAAGGGATAGAAAACCTACTTGAAAGAGTAATAACGGAAAACTTTCCTAAGTTGAGGAGAGAGAAAGTCACATGAATTCAGGAACCGCAGAGAGTCCCAGGCAGGTGGAACCCAAAGAGGTCTACTGCAAGACACATCATCATTAAAATGGCAAAAGTCCAAGACAAAGACAGAATCCTAAAGGCAGCAAGGGAGAAAAAGGAAGTAACATACAAGGGGGTCCCAATAAGGTTGGCTAATGACTACTCAATGGAAACATTCCAAGCAAGAAAAGATTGGCAGGAAATATTCCAAGTAATGAGAAACAGAGGCCTACAACCAAGGCTACTTTATCCAGCAAGGCTCTCAACCAAGATAGAAGGACAAATAAAGAGCTTCCAAGACAAAAGAAGTCTAAAAGAATAAGCCTCCACAAAACCAGCTCTACAAGAATTACTAAAAGGGCTGCTTTAAGAAAAGGAAGGAAAAGAGAGAGACGGAGAGGAACACAGGTGCACAAATGGCAATGAATAAGTACCTTTCAATAGTAACCTTAAACGTAAATAGATTAAATGCACCAATTAAAAGACATAGAATAGCTGAATGTTTAAAAAAGCATGACCCACACATATGCTGCCTACAAGAGACCCACCTGAGGTCAAAAGACCATCACAGACTAAAAGTGAAAGGATGGAAACAAATTTTCCAAGCAAATGGACAAGAAAAAAAAGCCGGGGTAGCAATCCTCATATCAGACAAAATAGACTTCAAAAAAAGTACTATAAAAAGAGATCCAGAAGGTCACTTCATAATACTCAAGGGAAGAATCCATCAAGAAGACATTAACATCATAAATATATATGCACCCAACATAGGATCACCCAAATATATAAAGAAAATCCTAGAGTACCTCAAGAAAGATATTCACAGCAACACAATTATAGTAGGGGATTTTAACACCCCACTCTCAAAAATGGACAGATCTTCCAAACAAAATATCAACAAAGATATTGCAGCATTAAATGACACTTTAGAAGAAATGGACCTAATTGATATATATAGAGCCCTCCATCCCAAAGAAGCTAAATACACATTCTTTTCAAGTGCACATGGAACATTTTCAAAGATAGATCACAGGATAGGAGACATAAAACAAGTCTCAACAATTTCAGGAAATTAGAAACTATACCAAGCATCTTCTCTGATCACAATGGACTGAAATTGGAAACGAACCCCACAGGAAAAAACCCAAAACACCCAAAATCATGGAGACTTAATGGTATGCTATTAAACAACGAATGGGTCAAGATTGAAATTAGGGAAGAAATCAAAAAACTTCTCGAAACTAATGAAAAGGAACTCACCACAACCCAAAACTTATGGGACACAGTGAAGGCAGTCCTGAGAGGGAAGTTCATAGCAATACAGGCTCACCTAAAGAAGACAGAAACATTTCAAACAAACAACCTAACCCAACGCCTCCAAGAACTTGAGGAACAAAAACAAAGACAGCCCAGAGCAAGTAGAAGGAAGGAAATAACCAAGATCAGAGCAGAATTAAATGACATAGAGACTGAAAGCACAATTCTAAGGATCAATGAATCTAGGAGTTGGTTTTTTGAAAAGATAAACAAAATAGACAAACCTTAAAGCAATATGGAATTTTCTAAGAAAACTAAAAATGGACGTGCCTTTTGACCCAGCAATTCCACTGCTAGGAGTATATCCTAAGAACCCTGAAACACCAATCCAAAAGAACCTATGCACCCCGATGTTCATAGCAGCACAATTTACAATAGCCAAGAGTTGGAAGCAACCTAGATGCCCATCGGTCGATGACTGGATCAAAAAACTATGGTACATTTACACAATGGAATTCTATGCTGCAGAAAGGAAGAAGGAGCTCCTACCCTTTGCAACATCATGGATGGAGCTGGAAAGCATTATGCTGAGTGAAATAAGCCAGGCAGTGAAAGACAAATACCATATGATATCACCTTTAACAGGAATGTAAACAACAAAACAA
>NW_028086933.1:3280606-3475997 GCF_014824575.4 Sturnira hondurensis
ATACACAATGGAATTTTATGCTGCAGAAAGAAAGAAGGAGCTCCTACCTTTTGCAACAACATGGATGGAACTGGAAAGCATTATGCTGAGTGAAATAAGCCAGGTGTTGAAGGACAAATACCATATGATCTCACCTCTAACAGGAAGCTAAACAACAAAACAAACAAGCAAGCAAAATATAACCAAAGACACTGAAATAGAGAACAGGCTGACAGTGACCAGAGGGGAGAGGGGAGGGAATTTCAGGGGAAATAAGGGAGGGATTTAGAGGAACCTATATAAAGGATACATGGACAACAACTGAGAAGGGTGGAAATGGGAGGGAGGGGGGAGGATGGGGGGTGGGATGGGATGGGAGTAATAGACAGAAAACTGTACTTGAAAAATAATTAAATAAAAAAATTGGGGAAAAAAAAAGAAAAATTCCACCCCATGAACTAAAAGTTGCAAGAAAGGTTTCTGGCTACTCTGGGATCTGGTAGGGAAGAAATAAAAGCCTTCCAAGATAAATATTTTTAAAAAATGAATAGAAAGGTGAAAACAGGAAAAAGGAACACAGAAAGAAGATATGATCTCACTTACAAGAGGAATCTAATGAACAAAATAAACTAACAGCAAAACAGAACCAGAGACATAGAGACATGAAACAGACTGACGGCTATAGGAGGGGAGGGGGGAAGTGGGGACTGACTGAAAGAAGGTGAAGGGATTAGTCAAAGAGCGTATTTGAATGACCCATGGACTTGGACAACAGTGTCGGGATTGACTATGGAAGTGGGAGGCAGGCTGGGTGGAGGGGGCAAAGGGGGAAAAATCGGGATAATTCTGTAATAACAAACAATAAAATATTTTTTAATGCCAAAGCTATCCAACATGTAGGTATGAAATTCAAATGTTTGCTTAGCAGGTATGAATTACAAGCCTGGAAGTTGACACGATTTTTCTAGAACCCATAGAAATCCTGGGTCCCTACAGAAACAAGTACAAAATCACTCTGTAAGGACATACCCACAATTCAGGCAACACAGAACTAATTTCCCACAGAAATTATTTGACTTCGAGAAAACTGGAAGACCTAGGCTCCAGTTGCAGACATACACCTGATTTGTGACATTACTAAACATTGTTGACCCCGGGCCCCTACTTTTATAATACCGGCTCTACCATTCTCCAGGAAAGGCATTCCAGGAATACCATGAGAAATTACAAGGCTATATGTAGAAAGATAGCATTTCTAGGCAATATACAAAAATATATAATGCAAATAATGAACAGATATCTGTGTACATTTCAATATATACAATGGTAAAAGTTGAGAGATTCTTCTGAATAACTTATCTGGTCTGGATACATTCAGAAGAGACTGTTCTGGGACATAGGAAGCAAGAACAGCAATATCAATGTGAGCATTTGTCACCTTTAAACGTTAAATGAAAAGATTTTTAATATTAAGAAACTCACTGACATTCCCCCTAGAAAGTCATTTCCAAATACCCTTTAAAAAGTGAACATGTAATAGAAAATCTAAGTTTCCTATTCATGGATTCATGCCACCGTATTTCCTTACTTTTGAAAATCCATAGAGGCTATTAATCATTTCTCTTAATACGCAGGGACTTTGGATGCTTTAAAGGTGAACTGGAAACATTTCAGAGGAGAATTCAAGGAAGAATATTTACGATATTGTATAAAAACTACCTCTGTGTGGTATAGATAGTCATAGGTATTGTTATTTATTTATTGTGGCCATGTCTCTTAGGGCTCCGGGTAGAGACCTCAGACTTCAGAGGTATCACAATAAATCAGTATAACTCTCAAATAATAGGTGATGAAATAATTGTAAACCAGGCTCTTAAACAACGACTTTGCTCTCTGAGTCACAGCCCAGCAACAGGAACATTTTGGAGGTTATTGCTGCCACCCTTGACATGGTTTTTTTAAACATAATTCAAATCTTTACAGTTAACATGATATCATAGTCAGCGGACAAGGAAGGCACCATCAAAACAGTATTTGAATCAAGAAGCATCTGACTTCAAAGTCTTCATTTCCCAGAATGAAAGGATCAAGAAACGGGTCGCAACAAAACTTCTGCAGAATGGTACCCACTTTGTTTCAAATTGGCGTGTGTCATATACATATTTATACTGCACTATATTTAGAAGCATCAAACAAAGCAAGATCAACTGCAGCCAATGAATTTATGGTTTTCAGGCAGCAGTTCTCAAACTGTAGTGAATACCAGAATCCTGTGGAGGGCTTGTTAAAACACAGACTGCTGACCCCACCTGGGAGTTTCCGATTCAGTCTGTCTCAGGCAAGCCTTGATAATCTGCATTTCTAACAAGTTCCCAGGTGAGGCCCATGCTGCTAATCCAATCACCACACTGAGAACCACTGGTTTAAAACAAGGGGCTGGGACTAGTTTTCCACAATTCTTTAGAAAAAATATATTCCATTCTTTTGTTCTCGATATCATCATTGAAATGAAGACATGAAGACATCGTAGAGGTTTAAAAGCTAGAACACTGAAGAACAAATGTAGTCAAGTATTGTGAAAACTAACACCGATATACAAGCTAAGCATCTTCTCTAATCCTCACGGCAACACTCTAGTGGGTCATCCAACCCACAGGCCACATGTGGCCTAGGATGGCTAAGAATGTGGCCCAACACAAAATAGTAAGTTTACTTAAAACATTATGAGATTTTTTTGTGTGATCACATGTCCCAGTGAATTTAATCTGTGGCCCAAGACAACTCTTCTTCCAGAGACACCAATAGGTTGGACACCCCTGCATATATTATTTATCCCACTTTTCAGATAAAGAAACTGAAGCCAAGATCTTTCTAAAAATAAGACTTGTGCATTTGATATTCTACTTGGCTAGTGAGAAATAACAATATTATGAACACTGCCCCTAGCTAAAGATTTTAAAGTTCATTTCCTACTGACAAAATATTGTTGGTAGCCTAGAGTATTTGTGCAAAAAGAAATAGCTGTGCATTATACCTTATATTGACTATTGGCAGGCCAAAAGGAGCAGTTAGGTATACCTGTACAAAGTCAAGTCCCAGTGTAGTTGTTATCTTCTCTTCTAATTCTTTTAGTGATTATACTTTAAAGCCCTGAGTTAAAGAATTCTCCCATGTAGTCCCAAGGGCCCAAACAACATCACAGGCTCAGTCCTGGGGCCCCACAAAGGATTAGCCTCATTGGAATAGACCAGATCATGGGTCATTATGAAATCTGTGCCCTGCAGACCTTAGTCCTACCTGAGCTGGTTATAAAAACCATGGTTGTCTCTATCAAAAGCTGCATCTGTAGTTGTGAAGTCAGCTCTAACCAAAGCTTAAACCTTTTTGTTCCTCTTATTTATGTTCATCAGCAGAAGCAACAGAACTATTGAACTCAAGCAAGATTTTGGTTGACTAAAGGCAGCCGGCTGTCTTTCTCCAGTGCTAATCAATGGAGATAGATTGGATGAGGCAGTTGGACATATTCCGAAGTCACATGTGACACAAGTGTTGGGAAAGTAGGAAGGAACACTAAGAAAGTGCAAAAGATATTTGGAATAGAGCCCCTGTTTGACTGGAAATTCTCCTTTTAGCTTGGGTTAACTGTTTGGGTAATCCTTAAGAACTGGCCAGCACTATCATGAAGCATCACCTTTTGGTAGGAAAAGGAGAACAGCATAAGAGCCAAAACAGACTCTTCAGGGTGAATTAATTTATTCATTTGAGGGGGGGAAATTACCTCCAACTAAGGCAACTTCAAGTTGTAATTAAGAGTAACTCTCCAAGCCCGTGGGCTAAGTGACATCTGGTGCCTGTCCTGGAATCCAAACAAGTCCTCAATAAGGCACCTGAATTGATGCACAAACTCCACACTCCATGATAGTATTGCTGGAGCCCGGGAACAGGGCAAAAGGCCAGATTTTGATGCTTGCCATTTTTTCAAATTTAAAAAAGCATGCTACTCTTCCTCCAAAAAAGTTACAGGATATTCCCTTTTCTTTTTTTGGTAGCATGCCAAATAAAGGCTTTCATATTTCAAATAGTTATTGATCCAATTGATTTATGAATAAAAGAAAGAGGCAAATTATTAGATGGGTTTCCCTCCTGTTGCTTATGATTTGATGTGAAAATGCCTTTGCATTCAAGCCAAAACAGATCAGGTCTGTCCTCTAGAACTAGTCTCTTCCTCCACAGAAAAACGCACCAGTTTCCTCTGAGGCCCTATCACACTGTAATTCTAGTCAGAAACTAGAAACCTGCTTCTTTGGCTACCCCCATGTGAAAAAGTCAAGGTCAAAGTGACACTTTTTAGGTGGAGTCAAGTCTAATTCCTAAGGAAATGTTCATGTTTAAGACTGAAAAGACACCATTATCCCGCTGAGAAAAAGTGCACAGAGCTAGGAGTCAGGGCACTTGGGTCCTAGAGGCAGCTCTCACCACTCACTTTTTACTATAAACTGGTTTATATCAAGCCTACTTTGAAAAGGATTTGAGGCAGCAGCCAATAATTCACTAAATGTGTGTCTTGGATACTGCTTTTCAGTCCTCTGGGCTCCAGGTTCCATATCAGTCTCTGGGACTAGATGGGGCAGGCTCTAAGGGCACTTCCAACATTAAATTTCTACTATCGATTATCAGCATCACCAATGGGGATTTATATTTGCTCAGCAGTTTGGAGTTTAACTTTCACAAACAGGCTGCACAGAAAAGTAATAGTTAAAATGGTCATAAACATTATTATTTGTCAGAGTTATACTCCAGGGTTTTTTGTATTCTTTCCTCCCCAACCTTGAAATGTGGGAAATGTAACAAGCTACAGGTGATTTGGAGATAAGAGTCCTAGGCATCATCACCTCACCCCTTACTGACTGAGCCCTGGTATCATCACCAGCTTAATAAGAATGCTGGATTGGACCATTTAGTGTCCCTTCCAGGTGACCCCTGGGCGAATCTGTCAAACACAGAGCAAGTTATTCAGCATCCAGTCAACCTTTGATGAGGTTCTTGCCTTGGTAACCTGCCTAGTACCGAACTCCCAATTCTTACAAATCTGCAGACCACTTTGCTCTCACAGAACAACTACTGTTCCATCACCCAGGGCTTGAGCCTGTGACTTACTCATGATTGCAACCTCCTGATCTACACCTTCTAAGAAAGGCTTCCTCCAGTTATCTAGCCACCCAATCCCATCCTCAAGTGTGTATAATATACTCTCTCAGTATCTGCCCCTCCCTGCTGAGCTCCAGGCTACCATTCAAAGCCTGTAAGTTTGGCTGATTTGGTGAACTTGCTGTCACTTTGGCAAACATGAAACCAGCAGGTCCTCATGTGAGCTGTCTGGCGGAACCCAAGTAACAAATAGTGACGTGGACATTAAAGAGTGCTTCTGAGAACTAAAGCCCCAGACAATGCAGGTTGTTTCAGAGACATGTAAAACCTCCTCTCCAACTTCCCCATTTTTCCAAGAGTTTCAATGATGTACCTAGAGGCAAGTCAGATTCTTCTAGGGTAGATAAAACAAGAAAGACAAGAAACAGGGTAACCAAACCTTAATCCTTCACCTGTCACAGTGGCGTCCCAGACGCTTGGCGCTTTGGCCCCACTGACTCCCACCCCAGGAGCTCTCTGATGTTTACAAAAATGAGTGAAATGGTGGAACTTGGGACTATGGAATATCCTTTGCCAGCATTTTAGTCCTTTGAGGAAGCCCTAAATTTACCAATAAAGAAGCCTGTTTGTGGATTCCCACCACTCACCTCCTACACACACATACACAGCAATGACCTCTTTAATCCATCCCAGAATTCAAATCACCACTGTGCACCCTGTGCACACAGTTTATTCGAACTTAGCAAGAAGACTGGGAATTCTAGGATGTCAGTGTCTAACTTGCTCTGGTCAAGAGCAGCACTTCTTACTTCCAGGTGTTCTTAGAACATCTCCCAGCCAAAGACTTTTATTGATATCCAGGCCTCAGGGTTCATTTACAGCCTAAGAATAAAACCTTGCTCAAACAATTCCCCAGACCAACTGTGCTTGCATTCTGAGAGCCTGGCCAAATAGTCACAACCACCCTTCCCAGTCCTACCCCCCTAACAATTGCCTCTTCTCAGAAAAACTAGTCTGGGCCAAATTACAATGTTCATGGGCGATGGAAGCAGCTTACAGGCAGATACTAGTCCTTCCCCAAGTCACCACCACATACATTTTCCACACTGAGGGCATGTCTCTAAAACATGCCCAGCTCCGATTTGCTACCCTCTACCTCAAACACTGTCAGAAACCTGTAAAATAAGCCCAGCTACCTCCACTTCACACTTCAGTTTCTCTATGATCTTTCCAAAACAATCTCATCCCCATTCAATGCCCTGCTGCTCACCAAACTCTGAGCCTTGGTCATTCCAGTTCCCTGGGAATAAACTGCCCTCTCCTCAGCTTCCTATTTGTAAAGCCTCAGCTCAAATGCCTGCCTCTTCCAGGAAGCCATCCAGACCTGCTTCCCTTGGCATCTACCACTCTTAGTTTATGAGGAACTAACACCTCCCTCTTTTTTCCACTTGCAGCATTTTATCTGTACCATTTCTAAACCTCTCAGTGCCTGCTGTCCACATTATAATTAGGAGAACACCTGCTGTACCATCCTTCACGATATTTGATGATGGGAGTGTTGATGTTTGCGTTTTCCATGAGGTCTAGGACCATGCCTTACACATAGTTTCTGTGAGCATGTACTGAGTTAGTAATCCATTATTTCTCCAGGCTGAGCCTTAACTTTCCTCAAATTAATAGTGAGTTCTTGAAGAAACTTTTCATAAATAGAGAGGACTTGGGTGTTCTGCTCATTTTAACAGCCCTTGCTAGGAAAACATTGCCATGGTTAGCTTTAGAGAAAGCACTGGTGGAGGCAGATGAGGACTCAAATATTACTGGTTCTCTAGTCCAACTTCTAACATAGCACAGAAACTTCATCTCAGATCCCTGAATATTTACACCGAGAAGAAACTCGCTGCCTCACACTGCTACTTCAGAAAGTGAAACTGTAAGTGACCCGAACAATTTTTCTTCACTGGAAGCAAAGGGTAAAAGTAGCTCCTCTCAGAACCGTTAGCCTGAGAGTAATTTATGGCAGTTAATTAAACCCAAGCATAATATTTTCTACTTCTAAAGGGGCAACCAATTATTTACTCATTCATCCCCTTCATGTGCTCAGAAGCGGTTTTAAGTACATTGTCAAATGTCAAGCAGAGGTGAGTGGCAGCCTGGAATTAAGCAGTCACTTGATGCCTTGGGCTCAGCTTCTCTTGGTCTGCTGGGCACCGTGACTCAGAAATGAAACTCTGTTACGCTCTAATGCTCTATGCTTTTTCGGATTTCATTTTAATGACTTTATTGACATGTCAGGGTAGACAAAGTTGTCAAAGGTGGTATCAAATGGCCAAATAAATCAGAGCTTGATCTACCCTCATTTCCCATTACTTTCCTGTCTATCTCAAACATAACTAGGGTCCAGTCACAAATCTCTGATGCTTTGCGAATGTCAAACAGATTTTAACTTTCTCCTTGAAGACTCTTCCTATGGAACAAACACCTCTGTTATTTCATATCTGGGAATTTGGCCTTTAAACACTATCCTATAATAAAATACATTCAATACTTTGGCTTAGTTTCTCAGGAGGATGTTCACGGAAATCACAGAGAGTTTGAAAATGGGCAACCACTTTCCACCCCTACCAACATGGCAGACGTTGCTAATTAATCATAACCATTATAACAGTCAAGGTTCTCCGAGAAACAGAACCAATAGGAGATTTATATGTGTAACAAGTTTATTCCTAAGGAATTGGCTAAGGCGACTATGGAGGCAAGAAATCCCAAGTGCTGTACAGCAATGTTTCAGTTCAAGTCCACAAGCAGGAAAAAGCGTATGTCCCAGCTCAAAGACAACCGGGCAGGAGAAATTCTCTCTTACGCAGGGGAAGGTCATCCTTTTGTCCTATTCAGAACTTCAACTGATTGGATGAGGCCCACTCACATTGGGGAGGGCAATCTGCTTTACTCATTTTGCCAATTTAAATGTTAATCTCATCCAAAACACCCTCCCAGAAACACCCAGAATAACATTTGATCAAATATCTGTACACCCCACTGCCCAGTCAAGTTACCCCATAGAGTTAACCAGCACAGCCCCCTTTCCCAGTGAGCCCGGACAGGCTGCAGTGCCATCCTCAGGACAACACCCCAGCAGTCATGCTCAGTCAACCAGAGTTGGAACAAGAGTTAAAACCTACATGCTGTCTCAGAGTCTAGTAAAAAGTCTTACTCGGTCACTAAAAAAAATCATGAGACTAGAGCTGGTCAGGCCTATGGTTCATTAAGCTCAGTATCCTATTATAGGAGCCACTTCAAAAAAAGAACTGAGGGAGCTCAGTGTCCTCTTTGACATCAACCTTGAAAGCTATCTTCCCTTGGTTCCTCTAATAGATCTGCAGGTCATAAAATTTACCCAAGGCCATTTTGAATTCTAGTTTTCAAATGAGCAATAACTAAGCCAGCAGAAGTCTTCAGGCATAGTCAAGGGCGGGGCTAGTTCTTGGCAGGTGATTTACGGACATTTCACTGAGATTTCTTAACACTATCGATGTTACATGTTTGAAGCAAGTAGTGCCTTCATTTGGCTTGCTTTGCATTTTTACTTACAACACCATTTTTTGGGGATTCATAATTCCCCTTGCAGAACCGATAGACACTTATTCCTTCATGCATAACAACATATATTGAGTAGCTACTGAGATTGACGTATGTTATTTCATTTGAAATTCCCTGTACATGCCACATACACATGCAATCTGCATGAGGAATGCTTCTATCTCAGGATAGCCTCCTGACTCCCTGTCTCAAGCTACTTTGGTCTTTAGTGCTTGCACTGTCGTGTCTAAAAGTGGAGTCATCCATCCCATGCCTAGCAATCCCTTCCCCATTCCTGCTTGGTTTTTCTTTAGCACTTACCGCCATTCAACATGGTCTTTATTTGACTTGTTTTCCTTATTTATTGTTTTTATTCATCACTAGAATGTAAGCAGGTAGGGATTTTTGACTGTTTTGTCCATTGCTATATTCCCAGCATCTAAAACAATGCCCAGCACATAGTAAGCATTTAGCGTATTTGTGAGATAAATGAGTGGATAAACTCTCTGAGTTAGGTGTCATTACCATTTTACTAATAAAAACATGCAAGTGCAGAGAGATCAAGTAAGTTGCTCTAGGTAATAAACAATGCTTAAAATGCAAGGGATCTCTGTCCATGTACTCAGCACGTGCTCCTGAACCTATGTTAAATCCCTAGTGATTAACGGGGCTCCTCCAAGCCTCTATCTCTTATTGTGTACCCTAACCACACGACAGGAGCAGACATATTCCAAGCAGGTAAAATCATGTTCACTTCTTACAATTTCATAATAAGAAGAACTTGCATTTGTAAAACTCTGAGCGCTTTTTCAGGTTTAACTTAATATCACTTTTTGTGAAGTGGACTGGACTGGTAGCAGTATTGCCATTTTACAACAGAAACAAAAATAGAAACTCAAAGCAGCCATGTGATTTTTCTCCACATCAAACCTCAATGACAGCACTGACGCAGAAATTGGGTGAAGAAGCATGGATTTGAATTATATAGACCTGGCATCAAACCCCATACCTTGTCTCTTCCAGCTCCGTTACTGAGGGAGGTTAATTAACCCCTCGGAATCTCTAATTCTTTATCTCTAGACTAGGGACCCGAAACCGTCACAGGTGGTGGTAGAAAGTAATGATGTGATGTATGTATTGCAGTAAGCCCAATTCACAGGGACATAATAGGAATGCCCCAAATGTTACTTCTCATTCCTGCCCTTGCCCTGGTCCCTGCTTTTCTCCCTGCCTCCTGTCCCAATAAAAGTGTGCCTTGTTTTATTGCATTTCACTTTATTGCACTTCACACATGTGGCTTTGCTCTCTTTTTTTTTTTTTTTTTACAAATTGAAAGGCAAGACCTTTCATGAGCAAAAAGATTACAACTCACTGTACAACAATACTTACTTTATTGCAGTGGTCCAAAACCAAACCCACAACACTCTGAGGTACGCCTGTAATCTTCCAGCCAGAACAATTATATACGTCTGGATGGAGACACATTTTTTTATGGACTTACTTTAAAGGCTGGTACACATTCAAGAGAATTTATCAGTAACTCAGAGCATTCAAGACCCAGTAGAGTATTTCACAGTCTAAATGCCAGATGTACTTATAGGGAGGCCACAGTATGTGTGATTAGAGCTGGGAACAGCTTTTGACTTTCCCAATAAAACCTAAAATACTGTGGTTTCACGAAAGGCCTCCTGTGCGAAGTATTTTCCACTATAAAAATGAAGTTCCTTGGTACAGGTTGTAGTACTCTTCATGTGCCCCAAAAGAACTGTCAGTTGTATAGTTCAATGAACAGGTTTATGTTGATGTTAATCAATGTTTTCTCAGCTTTCGCTGAGAAAGTGTTTAGATGCACAGCCTCAATAGAACATGCTTAACAACATGGATCTGGTACTGCAGCTCTGCCCCAAGGTCAAGACCATGGTGTTTGTCACAAGCACAAAACAGTATTAGTGATAAAATCGAGGCCACTTTGAAATGCTAAAGGACTCCCATAATCGTTTCCAAAATCCAGTTCCACTTCTGAATTCCAGGGGACACGCTTTGTTTCTCTGGTGCAGTGGAGATGCAGGTCTTCCTCACTCTACACAGCACCTGGCGCACACGGTGTACCTTTGGCATCCCCTGACCATTCAAAGGGACTTTGCTGTGGTTGGTAACCTAATCACCACCAGACATAACAAACAATCTGTTACTTATACTGTTTCTGATCACCTTAACACATCACTCTTAATAAAGCAGCCATTATAACCCCAAAGGGAACAATTATATCAAAAAAGGAAACACAGGCCATCAATTGCTTTCTGGTTAAAACTTCACTTTTGCTTATGAACACTGACCTAGCTGATCAAGATTTGTGCCTGACACAACTTCAGGCTGGTTGGGCTTCCTCTGTCACTCTCGCCTGCTCCGACCCAGGCTTACGCCCCGCTCCGTGTGCATGACACAAACATCTCCTGCCATGAGTTTCTCGTTATTGTAATGTTTGAGCAGGTTTTGCACATTTTAAAACCATCTCTGGCAGTTTTTAGCAACCTCCCTTCACTTCATCATCATCGCCTTTCCAGAGTTTCTGCATGTAAAATCTTTACTCACCCACCCCTTTCCTGGGATGTATCTGGCGGGGGCCTTTGTTTTCTGCTTATTCAGTAGCCCCCTCAATAAAGTTTTTCCTTACTAATATCTAGACTCCTTTGTATTTTTGCCTTGACAACAGTAATACTTGGCTAGTATCTCCTTTTCTGATTCAAAATCTCAGATCGACAGGTTCCTCAAATATAAGCACAAAAGCCGACAGGAGCTCTTATTACTTTAGATATTGGGTTAATGTCTCCAATTCACAACCAGGCTCTGAGCAGCCTGAGAGCAGAAATATAATATATCTGACTGTTCTCATCTTTTTAGCTCAGCACCTAGCACAATGCCAAGTACAGAGTCAATATTTTAATTTATGTCCATTGAATGAATTAGCAAATTCTTTGCGATCAATGATGTTTATTCATTGTTTGTCAGGTACAAGGCACTGTTCTTTGTTTGTGCCTGAGGTACATCATGAACCAAACAAGCAGAAACACCTGTCCTGGTAAAGCTCATACTATGAGATAAAAAAAAATAAAATAAAATCATGTAATATGTTAAATGATGCAAGCTAAAAGGGTGGAGAGAGGAGAAAACAGGATGAACAGGGTCAAAAATTGGGGCCTGGGGATGGATGAGCTGCTCCTTTACATTGGATGGTCAGTGTGGGGCTGGAGGAAACAGGACAATCGAGCAACGCCTGCGCGGAGATAAGGAAGCTGGCAATCCAGAAGTCTGGGAGGAGGCTGCTCCACAGAGGAGAAGCAGCTGGCGCCAAGGCCCTAGGGCCAGAGTCCCAACATATTGGGGAAGAAGAAGGAGACACTCTCACTGTTGAAGCAGAGCAGGGGTGAGAGCAGTAGGAGGTGAGACCTAATGAAAGGTGGATTATTGTAAGGTTACGGCTTTTGAATGAAATGGGGAGCTAGTACAGGTTTTGTGCAACAGCGTCACATGACCTGACTTGCACTTTCAAAGGACCACTCTGGCTGGTGTGTTGGGAGTAAACCAGGGGAGAAAAGGGAGGAGCAGCAAGAAGGCTTCTTAGGAGGCTCTTTCGATAACCCCACGGAGATTCTGTGATGGCTCTGGCCAAGGTGCTAGCTGTACAAGCGATCACTCGAGATTAGAGTCTGGAGTTAGTTTGAAAAGAGAACCAAGGTATTTTTGGATGTCCACTCTCTTATACTAATATTCATATGTATTAGAACAAATTCATGGTTTTCCCTGTGATAATATGCCTCTTTCCTTCGTATTACAAGTTGGAAGAAGTTGGAACAGAAGGCACTGGGAATTGGCATAAAATCCTGGTTATGCTTCTGGGAATGCATTGAGCATGTAAATATCTTCCTATGCAAGTCAATGTGGAAGAAGAAAAAAAAGGTTGAGAACTTCACTACTGAAGTTATAAAGGCTCTAGGTAATTGAGCTGAGCCCAGCTTCTGCGCGAGCAGCCAAATTAGTTAAATTCCCCTAAGCGATTTCTCAGCAATATCCACATTTCAACCAATCTGAGGTTTAACTGCTCCTCTTCTGTCTCCTACTTGGTAGCTTCGCCTTCCCTGGGGCCCCTCAACATACCCTGAGTATTTATAATTCCTCAGTTGGGATTCATGTGTTGGGTTTATTTTCAGTGTTCTTTATGAAGGCAGCATCTCTTTGGAAAATCCAGCTACATGTTTTACTTAATAATATCACAGGCAATTGGAAACATATCTGGGGAGAGGGAGGCAGGCAGACTTCAGTGGAATGGCCACATGGGAGGAGCATGTAGGAAGTTAAGTACTGTAGAGAAATGCCTTCCACGTGATAGCTCTTCAAAAGATTTCTGCGTCTGGGCCGTTCTTTGTTAGGCTTTCCTTCCATTCATGCTCATACCCTTCCAGGGTGGAAGGGCCACTGGAGAACAGCCTCTTGTAGTCTATTCATTCAGAGATGTTTCAAGAACAGAGCCTACCTTGGGTGTCCAACCTTTTGACATCTCTGGGCCACACTGGGAGAAGAGTTGTCTTGGGCCACACATTAAATACATTGCAACACATAATCACACAAAAAATCTTATACTGTTTTAAGTAAATTTACGATTTTGTGTTAGGCCACATGTGGCCTACAGGCTGCAGGTTGGACACCCCTGCTTATAGACACTCTCCAGATTTACGTTGCTGGGAAATAGTAATGCTTTTCAATGAGGAATGATATACCCCAAAACATTGTTTTTTTTCATTTACTAGATTTTTTTTAAAGTCATAAACCATTTAGAGCCATTATCTTACAAACAGATCTGGAAATGTCATACAAGGCTTCCATAGGTATAAATTAACACAAAATCTTCGCTTGGAATGATACGTTTAGCTCCTCAATGAGAACCAAAGTCCTATTTTAACAGAGCACCACATAGATTTCAATCTTATTTCTTGTTCATTAGAATTGTAGTTTTTCACCCAGAACAAAGCATAACACTTTGATAATAGAAGGGCAACAAGTATAATTTCTGTCTGTACTCTCTCATGATGTGGGTGTGATAATCATTTGAAATAAAATATTTATAAATATTTTCATTCATTTCCCTACTGCTGTGACAATGCTGTCATAAAGGTATCATTACTCCAATTTCACAGATGAATAAAATGAGGCTGAGAGAAACTTTTCATCCAAGAGCACATAAGAGGTAATAAGTGGTATAGCCAGGGTAGAATCTGCCACACTCTAAATCAGTGTCATCAAGTCCTGGGGTGGTTCAGGATGCAACACATTTATTTTTGTAATAAATATCTTGCAATACATCACTTAACAGACCTGAACACACTTACCAGGGCTATACCTGGCAGCTAAGGGCCTCTAAGAGAGGGTGAGCCCCTGTCTTCCATGTCTCTCCAGACTAACGGACACTGACCTGTGTCCGACCCACTGGGCTCCCTCACCCTATGGCTTTGACTGAGGGGTGGTAAAAATGGACCAGAGAGAAAACAGAGCATGAGGCTGGGCTATCTGTTCCTTTGGCTCTTCCCCTGAAGGGTTGCATGGATGGTCTTCATCCTTCAGACAGAGAGTACAACTCCTGTTGAGAGCTTGCACTGTCTCTATAGACTGATAACCTCTCCATCCCCTTTCTTTACAAGGTTAGGGGTGAGCAGAGTATGTGGCAGTTACAAGCCCCAGGGTTCTGTAGAGAATCTACAAAACCCCTAGTAGATTCTCTACATCCTGGCCCCACTTCTCTAAATAATTCCTTTATTAAACTCTCCATAAATTAATCCAATTTGAGAATGCCATCTGTTGTCTGAGGAGACCCTAACTGATACAGGAGGTTTCTTGGTGGTTTTGCTATCATAAAAGGAATTAGTGGTGAAGTTTCTCTGGAAAAGAATTCCTAAGCAAATGCTCCATTAATGAGAAAATCAAGCTGTTGTTGACACAGAGGAAATGAAGACAAATGGAGCACAATAATATCAGCTTCACTGATGTGATGGATCCTGCCAGTGTTTGACTGAGGAGTATGCTAGATAACCAACTCTGACAAGGGCAGAGTGACCAGACAATCCATACCTGCCTCTCATGCTGGTCTCATTCACCTGCCCAGGAAAACTGGTCCATGTCTCCTATTAGTTCCAGTAGGCACAACCACACAGTAATAACACTAATACTAATGGCAATTTTTCCAGTAGCTCTTTCATGTACCCCATAATTAACATAATTTATACCTACAAAATCTGAGGATCAGAGAGGTTGAGTAACTCAATCATAGTTACACAGCTAGCAAGTAGTAGAGCCAGGATATGAACTAGCTCTGTCCTGCTATGAAGCTCACAAAATCGCTGACTGAGCCCTAGCACTTCCCAGAATTTCTGCTTCATACTTTGACTCCTGTTTGACCCTTGTTTCTGCTCGTTGGCTGGGTTCATGGCCTATTTCCATTTCCTTTATCTCATAATGCAACTTTACTTCTTTTCCATGTCCATCACTAGATCAATAGTTAATCACCATCTCCATCACGGGTACACTCCTCTCATTCAGCTCGGTTCTACAGATGGCTCAGAAATACAGTACCTGCACCTTAGAGGTTCTATTTTCATTTTTGTTTGTTTTTCCTAAGTGAACATTGTTGAACCCAACCAAAATCTCTGTCAGGCTCAAATCATACTCTTTGAAAATCTATTTTCTTTCTAGAAATTGTCCAGAAAAGAACAACACCAAAGAGGAGTCGCAGATAACCAATAGCTTTCAGTAGCAAAGGCCATGGCCCTTAAAAGCCCAACTTAGTGGCAAAATTGAGCTGTACTCCTTAGAAAAAAACAGTCTTGTGATGGTTAGCTCCAAGAATTTACAGTTACTAAGATTTTAAAAAGAGCTCCTATAAAAAAATTTAAAAATTCCAAAACCACCCAAATCCAAATTATCACTTTTCTCACTAGCTTGCTCATCTGTGAAAAATTATCATTTTTGTTTTGCTTTGCATTCATGTTTTTTAAAGATTTTATTTATTTATCTTTAGAGGGGAAGGGAAGGAGAGAGAGAGAGAGAGAAATATCAATGTGTGGTTGCCTCTTGTGCATCCCCTGCTGGGAACTGGCCTGTAACCCAGGCATGTGCCCTAATGGGGAATCGAACCGCGATCGTCTGGTTCACAGGCCTGCGCTCAATCCACGGAGCTACACCAGCCAGGGCTGCATTCATTTTTAAAGAACTTCCAAATTACCACTAAAACTTCCAAAGTTAGCAAATAACATTTTTTTTGATATTTGTCAAATAACTTGTAAGCTCCTTACTAAGACCTGGAATTACCAGAATCTAGAAATGGGTTAGTGAACAATAAACCCTAGGCCCTAGATAAATCACTGGAAAAGACTGTTTTTCTCTGTCTTACTTATCTCACTTAGCATAGTTCCCTCAGCGCCCAGAGTGTAAACAAGTGGTTGGCAGGAGCTGAAGGGTGGGTAAATAGAGGTTGGTAATAGGAAGTACACTTTCAGCTGTGAAATGAAAAGGGTCTGAGGAGCTAATATATAACACAACTAGAGTTGATAAATCTGTACTGTATACTTGAAATTTGCTATGAGACTAAAACTTAAGTGTTCTCACAAAAGTAAATAAATGAGTGAGGTGACAAATGTGTTAATTAACTAGATGAGGGAATCCTTTCATAATGTATACATGTATCAAACAATAATGATGTAGACTCTGAATACCTTACACTTTGGTCAATTATACCTCAATAAAAAAGACATGTCTGCCTCAAAGATTGCATTCTGCACCAGAATCAGAGTGGGACATTACAGTAAAGAGAAAATAATTCTCAAAAGTTTTCTGTAAAAAAGTGTATTTTATTCTTTTGACATTCATGTATAATGTACACACAAATTGTATTTCCTTTCATTGTGGTTTGTCTGAGAGCAGATTCATCTATGGAGCTAATTAAAAGGATAAATTTCTAGGCTCCACTCCAGGCAACTTGGTCATTCTCCCCAAAGACCTCCCGTAATCTTTTCACTGAAAGTTCTGATAACCTTGTCTGGCTAATCCAGCCTAAAAAGTAGTAGACACAAAACACTGCACCTTGATCAACATACCCAAAGCCTGAAAGAAAAAGTTATAATCAAGAAGCCATTATATAGGTTGCCCTGTAAAAGTGATCCTTACAATCTCTACTTGTACTAAATGTTTAAATCACTGAGCTAATTTAGTGATTTAGGAAAGCCTTAAAAGAATGCCTCAGCTCCTTAGTAACAGCTCAGAAGTGTGGGCATGTGCCTTTCCTAAAAGTAGAACATTAATCAGAATAACCCAAATACATGAACACTCTTGTTCTAATTGCATTTAAATAGATCTTTACGGAACTGGTGTTTCCAGATGGTTGACATGTCCCATAAAACTTTAATGCCACACCTCTAGTACTACAAGTAATTTTTTGCTAAGTCTGGTTGAACCAGTGGATTACTCAAAAATGAGCAAGGAGGAGGGGAAATGTGACCCAGCTGTTAAGTAAAGGTATATACTTACTCTTAAAATTTTTAAGTGCTTACGTCAATAGAGGCATCGTAGGTTGGCACCTTGTTGAGGCTTGGATCTGGAAATTGGTCAGTACTGAACTGGGTCTAGTCTTGATTGGGAAGAACCCAAATATCCAGAGGTTTTTGTTGAACACACATTTATTGACAGTATACATCTGACCAAGAATTTAATCTCAGCTGTGAGAAGGTTCAGCGGGGCCTTCTACTGATGGCTATGCAAAGGAAATAAAGACACAATTGCTACCAGAAAAATAAAGCTATGCCTTAGTTCATAAAAAAAAAAAGTCATTATTAACAACAGCATCTTGCATCTGCCTCCTGCTTTAACATTTTCATAGCTTTTTCATACCTATTATCTCACCTGATCCTCACAATGATCCTGGATAGATCTTTACACTGAAGTTGTCTCATTGGACAGTGGTCAGGACCAAGCTGAGCTGCTTGGGAGACTGATCAGTGACCGCTTGTGGGTCCCAAACACAGTGCTTTGAAGGAAGGCAGGAACTCTGGACACTGCCTTCTGTTCTAGTCCAGCTGAGAACGGCTGGGCTTCTCCTCAGGTTTTCTGGAGGGGATGGACTTTCAGATCCGTCCACTTGCTCTTGCCTGGCCCCTCTCCTCCTAAAGTCAGAGGAGAAGAAAAAGACACCTACAGTCAAAATTACCTCAGAAGACACACTTGAAGAAAACAATCTGTTGAAAATCAGCATACCACCTTTCAATGTGCGATGCAGTGTTAGAAGAGGTAGCAATTTCTCTGATGAAACATCTAATTGTATAGTTGGTTGTGTTTAAGGGCCACACTGTTGGGAATGTAGATACACACACATTTTATATATGTACACACACATGTGTGAGCATGGACCACACATGCATACGTATGTGTGTGTGTGTTTCTGCACCAGACTCACGCTGCTCATGGTAGACTACTCACACTCTGTGTGGCACGCAGCAATTGGGACCCAGCGAAGAAACATCAGATTCATAACTCCAATGGCATGATTATCTTTTGGTTTGTGTTCACTGAGTGTTAATGTGAATATAAGCAACCACATTATTTAAATTCTCTCTTTCCCCCATCCTCCCTCCCTCTTTCTCTCTGTAGGGCTCATACAGTTAAAACAGATATGTGATATGACTTCATTATCCCTCCACTTTACATGTAAGGAAACCAAGGTTACCAATGCTAAGTATTTAGTGGCTGACACCTTACTACCAGAGAAGAGGGGGCACCATTGGTACCAGCACCACATCATTACCAATCTGAAAGGGAGAGAACTTGGCATAAAAGAGCATGCCTTTGTACATGGACATGGATTAGAATGTCATTTCCTCCTCAGGGCAGCCATATAAAGACAGCATAATTACCGCCATGACAGAGAAGAGGAAAACAGAGGTACAGGAATGTGAATGACAGACCAGGAGGGGAATCAATGTCTCTCTGAGCCCTTCCGAATGGCTGTGAATTTCTGTGCCTGTAAGGTCTCCTAGAAACATACTGCAGTGTCTCTACCAATACCCAAGCCACTACCCGACAAGGGTGAGGATGATTTTGGGACTTCCAGTCAGTTGTTGGGGAAAGATTTCCACCACTGGTACAAGTTCACTGGTACAAGTTCCTCATCAAATGCTGGGAGATCCCCAGCCCAAAATAACCACCCTCCCTCCAGTTGCCACTATCGTTTGGGAATCTAAAATTCACAGTGCAGTCCTTTCACATGTAAAAGAAGAAATGCAAGGGAATCATGAAGAAGAAGAAAGAGGAGGAGAGGGGCCAGGCAAGAGCAAGTGGACGGATCTGAAAGCCCGTCCCCTCCAGAAAACCTGAGGAGAAGCCCAGCCATTCTCAGCTGGACTAGAACAGAAGGCAGTGTCCAGAGTTCCTGCCTTCCTTCAAAGCACTGTGTTTGGGAACCACAAGCGGTCACTGATCAATCTCCCAAGCAGCTCAGCTTGGTCCTGACCACTGTCCAGTTTCAGGTTCCCAGCTGGAAACAGGCAGCACTGATGTCAGCCAGGCCACTTCCCAGGGCCACAAGGTCCTACTAACTCTCCAGCTAGTATGTTTGCTAGAAATGAATAAATAAAATCTTTTGAAAGAAAAAAGTAGACTTCCAGCCAAGATGGAAACACACACCTCACCTCCATGCACAATTACAGAAAAAAATACCAGACTACAAATATCATCCAGAATTGTCAGAAAAATCAAGCTGTGTGGAAGTCCAACAACCAAGGATTTAAAGAAGCCACATTCACCCAAACGGGCAGGATGGGTGGAGATGCAGAGAGGCATGGAGATGGGCAGTCCCTCATCTATGTGTGCTAGATGAAAAATAGGAGGGACACCTCAGGTGCAAGGGACCCCCACCCCAGTCCAGACCACTCAACCAAGGGTTCCAGTACCAAGAAGATAAACCCCCACAACTTCTGGCTATAAAAACCAGTGGGGGTTGGGCAGTGGAAGGAACTGCTGAATTCTCAAGAGATTCCTCTTAAAGGGACTGCAATGGACTTGGGACTCACACAGACCCACCTCCTCTGGGATTTAGCACCAGGGCAACAGCTGTAAGGGCACCAGTGGCATATGGGGAGAAACTGAAGTGTGACTGCCTGGAGATAGCTTCCCCCCAGGCAAAACTCCAGAGGCCAGGCAGCAGCATGGTCCTCTGCAAGCCCTCCCCACTACAAAGCAGCAGAGCAGTAACAGGAGTTGCCCTGCCCTGGCAATTACCTAAGGCGCTGCCCCATAAAACTGAACAGGCATGTTTTTCTAAAACTAGGCCACAGTACTAAGATAGGGAGTCAGCACAGCTCTACCTAATACACAGAAACAAACAAAGGGAGGCTGCCAAAATAAAGAGATTAGAAACATGGCCTGAATGAAAGAACTGAACAGAACTCCAGGAAAAGAACTAAATGAAATGAAGATAAGCAACTTATCAGATGCACAGTTCACAATACTGTTATCAGGATGCTCCAGGAACTCATTGGGTACCTCAATGGCATAAAAAAGACCCAGGCGGAAATGAGGATTACATTAAGTGAAAAAAAGAAAAAACTATAGGGAGCCAATAGTAGAGGGGATGAAGCCAAGAATCAAATCAACAACTTGGAATACAAGGAAGGAAAAAGCATTGAATCAGAACAGGAGGAAGAAAAAAGAATTCAGAAAAATGAGGATAGGCTTAGGAACCTCTGGGACAATTTTAAATGCTCCAATATCCAAATCATAGGGGTGCCAGAAGGAAAAGAGGAAGAGTACAAAATTGAAAACCTATCTGAAAAAATAATGAAAGAAAATTTCCCTAACTTGGTGAAGGAAACAGACATACAAGTCCAGGAAGCACAGAGTCCCAAACAAAATGGACCCAAAGACAACCATACCAAGACACATAATTAAAAAGTCAAAGATAAAGACAGAATCTTTAAAGCAGCCAGAGAAAAGCAGAGTTACCTACGAAGGAGTTCCCATAACACTGTCAGCTGATTTCTCAAAAGAGACCATACAGGCAAGCAGGGACTGGCAAGAAGTATTCAAAGTGATGAAATGCAAGAACCCACAACCCAGATTACTCTATCCAACAAAGCTACCATTTGGAATGAAGGACAGATAAAGCGCTTCCCAAACAATGTAAAACTAAAGGAGTTCATCATCCCCCAGCCATTGTTCTATGAAATGCTAAAGGGAATTATCTAAGAAAAAGAAGATCAAAATAATGAACATTAAAATGGCAATAAATTCACAACTATCAATAACGGAATCCAAATAACAAACTAAGCAAATTAGCCGAACAGGAACAGAATCATAGATATGGAGATCATTTGGAGGATTACCATTTGGGGAGGGAAAGAGGAAATGGAGGGGAAAGTGCAAGGATTAAGAAGCACACTTCGGTAAGTACAAAATAGATGAGGGGATGTTAAGAATAGTACAGGAAATGGAAAAGCCAAAGAATATATGTGCATGACCCAGGGACACGAACTAAGGCAGGAGGAATTGCTGGAGGGAGTGGGAGTACCCAGAGGAAGGGGGCAAAGGGGAAAAGTTGGGACAACTGTAACAGTATAATCAATACAATATACTTTAAAAAATAAAAGAAGAAATGCTAAATCGCCTAACCATGTGTCGCCTTTTGAGGAGTTTCCATAGATGTGTACACACTGAAGTTCATAAACAAACCCATAATTAAGCCAGACAGTTTCACACAAAGTGCAAAGTAAAGCACATACTGCACGACTCATAAATGGCATTTTGACAGAGCGCCAGCTCTCCAGTGCTCCTTATTTCATTCCTGTGACAAAACCAAGCCCTGCTCAGTTCCCTCTGATGTATTTCTCCCATGAATAAAAGATGTTCTTTGACACTAACTCACCCTGCTTCTTTGACTGCCCACCAGGCCCTCTGCATTCATCTAGAAAGTGGGTGAGTTTCAGGGGAGACACAGAGGAGATGTGTGTCTCGCCCCACACTCTCTATTGATCACACTGCACAGGGGCACCTCTTTCAGCAGTTGGTGTCACCTGCTAATGCAGAAACCCAGGTTTCAGTTAATGGCCATACAGGGGTAGGGGTGTGTGTGTGTGTGTGTGTGTGTGCAGAAGGAGGGAGACTGAGAGTTTGGCTGCAGAGAATTCTGGCTCACTTTCTCAAACTCAAAGCCCCAAAATAAAGTCTCACATTTATGCTACTGAATAAACAACATTCACGTGAGTGAGAGAAATCTATGATTTCTTTTAAGATGATGATTTACCAAAACTTGCTAATTAAGCAATTAAAAACAGGTGGTGGTGGCCAACTTGACTGCTCTGCCTTGTCGGCTGAGGGTGACAGCTCAAAAGAAGGTGAAGGAGAATGGACTGGACACAGTCAGGGCATGTGGATTTCTACTCGCAGCTTTTCTCCTAGCTGTGTGTCTGGGCCAACCTACTTTATGTCTCCGGTCCTCAGTTTCCCATTTATAAAAATAGATGGGTATATAAGATAAAAGACAATTTTTGAGTAGCTTCATGATTCTGTATTTTATGTCTTCTGGGTTTCATCTTTATGCTGTCCTTTAAAGCACCTTTGTAAGGTGTTGCTAAGGCTCAAATATTACGATATCAGGATACTTTTGGTTCAAGATGTACCGTCTCTTCTCAATAGTATAGATTTAAAGTTGTTTCATTTCCAGCTGCATTTAAAGTGCCCCCAAAAAACCCTTTCAGTCACTACTGTGATGAGCTGTGGTCACAGTTTGGGTATTGATAGTTAGGGTCAAGCCAGAGAATTAATTGGATGACAGATACCTAAGTATATGGGATTTTGCTAGCAGTGATAACTTACTTTGTAACTGGAATTACTGCTGTTCTTTTTATTCATTGCCCTGAAGATGATCCTGGGAATGGTGTAAGAAATCTGTGGTTGCTGTCACCTTGGGAGAATACCTGCCTTCGAAAGCTGACCCTCTCCTCCCGTGTCCTTATTCATCTCATAATTCCTTCCTGCATGTTTCTTCCCAGCTTACAACTGATTCATAAAAAAATTTAATGACAAAAATTTTTTAAATGCAGAAGCCCCAAATTACATAAGAAAGACATTAAATGGTCTGGCAGAGCAGCTGGGCCCACGCTGAGCAAAGAATGTGTACTCACCAAACACTGATTGGTTGACTGATTGATCAAGTGCTGTGAATCAGCCTTTCATTCCTCGTCCCACTGAGCTGAAGGGCCATACACTTGGTGTTTCCCATTCAAATGGTCTGCATCCCTATACCCCAAGAGGTAAAATCCAGGAGATGGCATCTGCCTCTACACATTCCCCAGAATTTTGCAGGAACTGATGGGATCACGCCTGTGAATTATTCTGAGCTCTTCAGAAAAAGTCATACCACCCGCAGAAGGCCATGCGATTGGGAAGTGTATGCACATGCAACTGACAGCAGCAGTTCACTGGGATGAGCTCAGGAAACTGGAGAACTACACACACATACACACACACACACACACACACACACGAGTAACAGTGTAGTACAGGAGGGTTCATGAATATGAATTCCTGACCAGCCACGAATAATATATTGTTCAAATTTTAAAATGCAATAAGTGAACTTCTAGGTGCCATTAGTATCTGTATCTAAATATTTCAAAAGTTCCATGTAAATATCTCATAGTCATTTCAGTTAATTGTGATCAAAAGAACATATGTCCTCAAATCTACACTAAATCACTGGAGGTAGTTCAGGAAAATGCAGAGCTGCATGAATTGAATAATAATTGCAAGCCCTACTTGGAGAAACCCAGATCAATTGAATTTTTCTAATCTAGCACTGATTTGAATGACTACAAAAGACAATGGCTACATTTATTTTTATTTTTTAATTTTTATTTATTTATCTTTAGAAGGGAAGGGAAGGAGAGAAGGAGAGAAATATCAATGTATGGTTGCTTTTGGTGCATCCCCTGCTGGGAACTGGCCCCTGCTGGGAATTGGCCTGCAACCCAGGCATGTGCCCTGACGGGGATTTGAACCAAAATCTTATGGTTGGCAGGCCCGTGCTCAATCCACTGAGCTACACCAGCCAGAGCTTGACAATGGCTACATTTAAATATTTTCAAAAGGAAGGAGAAAGATTACAAAAAAGGAGAGGGCCAATTTGTCACCTGAGGCTCTTCAGCTTGGTCAACGCTGATAAAGCAAGTATTTGAAAAGTTGAGCTTTGCCCAGTGGCAGTACCACAGCCAATGAGGTTTATTCAAGGGGCAATTGTTGCTAATTGAAAAGTTGAAAATGGCCTTTTTAGGAAAAAAGCCAGCAATTCCTAGAGAGCAGTCATCAAGAGAAAGCCAGGTGGCACACCCCTCCCATGAGTCACCAAGACCAGACTTGGGGTTGATGAATTTATCTCAGGCCTTGGTCTTATCCTCAGCTTGACACTCAGAAACTTAGTTGTTAGTGTTGTAGAGACAATCTGACTCCAGGGTACCTACTCCAGCTAACAGAGGTCCCAAGAAACTGCCGTACACAACCAGAATCCAACTTACAGTTTTACGATAAGAAATATAACTATCAAGCAGACTGTACATTTGCATTGGCCTAATCAGTATATTGTATCCATGTATGAAAGTCAAATCATTAGAAACCTTGGTAACTTAGGAAGGGATAGAGAACTGTCTCTATAAAGGACCAGAAAGTGAATACTTTAGCCTTTAGTAAATAGTGGGCCGAACAATCCGTGTCACAGCTACTCAGCCACAATACAGATTTGGCCTGCAGGCCATAGCTGGCAGACTATTATCTAGAACAGGGGAAGTTGACTATATGAGTTAATAATGCTAAAGGGAACTTGGCTCAAATAGTTTTCTTCATGGATATTACTACTGGGTACTCCCTCTTTTGAAATGTTCAGATGGACCCTGAAACACTTTCATTTCTTCTTTGACATGCACATGGCTGGCAACTTCCTTTTGGAATGTTCTATTCCTACTTTAGCAATATTAATTACTCTTATGTTATTATTAAATTAAATAGAAAACACCTTTTTAATCGAATAAACCAAAAGCAGTGAGAGTTAAGAAATAGCTGTGATTCTCTTAGCAATTAATGGAATGAAACCTGAACCCTAGGTATAACCTAAGGGGAAAAATATCAAGGGGTTGAGTAGCCTCACAATTCTGTATTTTATGAATACAGAACACCCATGGCAACCCAAGAGGTGTTCTGCTCAGGCTCAGTTTTACTGGGACTTAAACAACTCATTGCTTCTCATTTTACTCTGGCCCAAGTGCTAGGGAAATTCCTCCAGGGTCTTCCTTCCCCCACATATCAGAGAAATACACTTGTACTTGTGAAAAATAAACTTGGTGGGCAACAAACAGTCCACATCAGTCTTTTGTTTGGCTTTGCTTTTGGTTGCAGACCTGGGGTCTCTGCTAGATCACACCTGTCCAGGCTTCCTGGGGTTCAGGTTCCTCGGCACTCGCAGTGCCTGGCACTGTGCTTTCTCCTGGGTCTTCAGAGCTGCCTGTGTGCTGTAACCCCTATGTCTCCACTGTATTAGCACCTGTCATTGCTGATGCACCCATCTGCTCCCTCTGTTCCCTCCAAGCCAAATGGAAGGAAGCTTTCCCTCTTGCAATATGGGGCTACTCTCGGTCTGAGGCTTTATAAATGGGCTGCGGGTACCCTGAGAGTATATATCAGATGTATTTATGTGGACTCCTAGGTATTTTTTCTCATGAAAAGATATACAGCTTTCCACAAATTCTCAAAGGAACAAATGACACCCCCCAAAATTGAAACAATGATCACATTGTAATTGATTAAAAGGGAAATGCATCAAATACAGATTTACTTGTGCAAATTCAACTATATGCACTTAGCAGAGAGAGAGAAAGATTGAGGGAAATCACAAGGTAAATAATACAATGTAAGTAATCCTTTGCCTTTGTGCCCAATGAGCACATACCATACTAGAGCCTGAGATGCAAACCTAAATCTGCAGCCCTCGGTTGGGAATAAATGCTCAGTCGGGTTATAATATTTCTCCTAAGAACTACCAGAAGTGCATTAGAGAACACTATTCAGGAATGGTATTCTCTCCGAGATCATGACCATGGCAGACCTAGAGAAGGAAAATAATACGCACTTCCTCCCAGAAGAGTCTGCCTTCTTCCCCTCCCCCATCTAGCTTCTTTTATTTCCTTCTCTCTTCTTAGCACCACGCCCACACCCTTCTCTTCTACCACGCTGTTAGATATAGTCTTTGAAATTTCACAGACAACATCGTTCACATCCTTCCTGACTGTAAACTAAGCAGTGTTTCTACTTTTTCCAGACTCAGGATTAATTCACAAACTCAAACTAACAGGTAGGAAGGAGGACAAGGAAGAATGGAGACACATGCAGCCTCAGTGTGAATGTGAGCTTAAGCTACACACCTAACTACCTGGTACCCTTCCGGAATCACCAGCCCAGCGCCACACACTGCAGCCTTATCACAGATTACAAAGCAACCACTCAGGAAAAATCAGGGCTCCAGCAGCCTCCTCAGAGATAGCACTTGAGTTCAGGGGCACTAGCAATAGTGAGTTTTGAATTTCTCTTTGCAGAATCATGTCGAGATTTTTAGAGAAAAATCACTGATGATGATCAGATTTGCAATTTAAAGTAGCCTAGAATTCAAACCCTTCCGTCCTCAAGTCTCATCTTTTCCCTGCAGGCTTTTCTGAGCCCTCTAGCCCAAACTATTTCCCCCTGTGCTCTTAACTCCACCAGCAGAGAAAAATGGAAGCATACAGAGGATTTTTTCTGATGAAATGGAAAATTAAATGGTACCAGCTTAGGAGAAGTCAGTAGATTACAAAAGCAAAATGGTGTCCTATAATACCAAACTTCACTAATCTTTGAGCCTCACCTCCTACCTGGGAAGTAGAGAATTGAATGAAATGTCAGCTGGTAAAAAAAAAGAGAGAGAGAGAGAGAGAGAGAGAAATAAAAAGAAAAAAAAGGAGTCTTGTCAGCTGGTCTGCTGATAAAACACATCAACAATATTCCAGAGCGAAAAAACCATGGGGACACACACACACACACACACACACACACGCGCGCGCGCACACACACACACAATGAGAGGCTAAGAGGGAAAAGGTAATGGAGTTGTAGGTAACGTAACAGAAGTGATGACATTAGAGGGTCTGTGAACCCAGGAAGAGACCCTCCAGCATGAGAGAAGACACCCTGTTCTTCTAAAGGGCACGGGGTAAACTGGGCAAGACCAGGCCAAGAGGCAGAGACGCTGGGAGGGCCCTTCCTTAGTGCTATAGCAGGAAGTAGCCCCAACCACCCACTCTAGTGATGGAAGACTCTAAAACAACCGGTAAGAGCAATCACAGCCGCTGCTTGGGGCAGTGAGTGGGCCTCAGCAATAGGACCTCAGTTGCAGAAGTGGAAGAAGTAGCAGCTTGGCTAGAATAAGGGGAATGGAGCTCAGTGTCTTGACTGCAGGGGCAACATTAATGAGGCCACAAAGGAGAGAGAGCTGAGTATCCCAGCCTCACCCCTAGGCATGGCCAGGGGAGCTCCAGGCAGAGTCTTGTATCTCTGGGATCCAGTTCGGTGCCTGGCTCATAATCAGTGGTTAATAAATAATTGAGAAAGAGAGGGAAGAAGGGATGGTGAGAAGGAGGGAGGGAAGAAGGGAGGGAAGGTGAGGGAGGAAGGGAGGGAGGGAGAGAGGAGTTTGACCAGTGGGAGCTCAAAATCAAATGATTTGAGTGTTCATTATAGTTATTCGTAAGCCCTTATTTGTCCTTCTCCTGACTGCCTCAGACCTAGAAATGCCTCTTATACATCCATGCAAACATAGACAATCACAGGACCAAAAAATCACATCTGGAGAAATAACAGAATGATCAATATATACCTTTTTTCTGCATGTAGTCATTAAGGGCAGATAACCGTGTATAACCTACCTGGTGTGGAAATTTTAGGCATAATAAATAGGAAGGAAATTTAGGATCTTTCAATCAACCCACAATGACTCATTTGGTTTTTAGGGAAAATCTCCATCTGAGAGATATTATCAGCCTGTTTTCAAGCAGTCTCTTTTTTAAAACCTCTTAGTCTGGGAAGAGTAAAAAGGGAAGTATGCATCAAATTAATGTCACACAAGTAACCTGGGCTGTTTTTTTATTTTTCCACTGTGAGGTTTTCAAATGACAAAACCAACCTCTAAGTGTTTACAGGTGAAACTACGCAAGTTCTGTAAAGAGCTGATAACCCTCTTCCCTGCACCACTGTGACCCCCTGCACTGCACCCCTTGCCCCTCGTCCAAGGGGCACAGTGTGAAAGCTGGTATGTGTCTTTCAGACCTTTATTTTCATTCATCTCGTTGCATCTGAGCAAATTGGTACATGCAGAAGGCTGAGTCGTTTGATTCTCCCTGAATGGACACATACTCTTAACATGCAACCCGCTTTGCTCACCAAACAATAGATCATAAGCAACCTTACCCACTGTAATTCTTTGTCTTTTCTTCTAGCTCCTTTACGCGTGTGCCACATACAGAGAAACAACTTCACATAAACATCATCACGGCATATGTGCAGGGGCCTACAACCTTTCTTCTGGTTTTTTTCTGTCTTTTTTTTTTTTAATCCTTGCCTCTTCCTTTTTTCTCTTCTCTCCCACCCACCACCATTCATAAAAGCATTCCCTGCTCTCCCATGGCTCAAAAAGAAATACTTCGTGGATAAAAAGTGGACCTTCTCGTCCAGTTTTCCTATTTTATTTCACTCTGGGAACTGAAATTTATGTCAAAAGGTTGGTGCTACTGTCCCAGGGACGAAGTCACGCAGTTCTCTGATGCTGTGAGCTGTGAAGACCCTGGTTACCGCTCCTGTCAGGGGGACTGACTTGTACACAGAGAACTCCAGTGCTAGGTCACGTTCAGTATTCTAGTTCAACATTAGTTTTCGGACACACTGTGGGGCTCCAAAGGAAGCCGCCAGATCAATGCAACCTGTAAGGCATCAAACAAAAGAAAGGGACTCCGGGGAGAGAGCCTGTGGTCTCCAAAGAAGGGGAGGATTATCGGCAGGAAATAATAAAAAGCCACTCAGTGAGGTTCCCAGACCACGGCCCTCTTTTACCACTTCGTCATGAGAAATGACACCGTGATGCCAACTGCAGTTCAAAAATAAAGACCCAATTTACTTACTACTTCGTGCAATCATTTCCTTGCTATTAACACACATCAAAAGTAATGTGAATCCCAAAGAAGACATTTCCCAGGTCTCTGCTGCCACCCACAGCATGAGGTGGAAAAGGAGAGAGAAAGTCCTCAGCAGCCTGCGTGAAAATTATGCTCTAAACCGACCTATAAAGTATTGTTATTCTGTATTTGTGTGGTTTTTAATATATTCGTGTTTATCCTTCATCATGCACACATACACACACACAGAGAGAATCACTTGGTAGGCGATGAACAAACAGTAACACTCGGATCTGATTAAACTAATTCTAGCTTTGGCACTTTTCCCACAGCAAGTAAATCAGTATCGTCACAACTGGACATACCATTTAATTAAGCCAGGGCATTAATAGTCACATGGCCCTCAGAGGCATCTCTGTGTCTCACTGAACCAGTTTAGATTGCCAGGGTAAAGCCACAGTGCTTAAGACAACGGAGATGTCACGAATGAGACCAAATTGCAGAGCCTTCTGTCTAGAATGAAAATGTTATTGCAATGTTCTTCTAACTGTGCACGGAGACTCTTCAGTGTAAGATCTGACTGAGGTTGAACACTCCCAGTAATTCATGGAAGGGTATTACTACCAACATTTTACAGGTAGGAAAGAGAAGCTCCAAGAAATTAATCATTCACCCTTCCAAAGTCTTCCACCAGCCAGCAACAAGGAGCATTCATTTACAACACTACAACTAACGTTTATTTTTTAATAATTTTTAAAACAGTGTCAAAAGGTAAGAGAATACCAAAAAAAGAATTCCCCTTAAAGAATACACTTTTAGCCCTGGCCAGGTGGCTCAGTTGGTTGGAGTGTCATCCTGTACACCAAATGGTTGGAAGTTCAATTCCCAGTCAGGACACATTGCCTTGGTTAAAAGTTCAGTCCCTATTTGGGTTATGTAAAGAGGCAATCAACTGATGTCTCTCTCTCACATCAGTGTTTCTCTCTCTCTCTCTCTCTCTCTATCTATCTATCTATCTCTCTCTCTCTCTCTCACTAGCTATTTCTGCCTTCCTCTCTCCCTAAAATCAATAAACATAAAAATATATAGTTTTATATATAAAAATTTCTCTGCTGTTGCAGGACTCTTCCTAATGCTAAAACCCTTCACTCTCTGAGAGCAGGTTTGAGCAAACTAAGTCACAGCAACTCCAACAATGGGGAGTGAATTCCAGCTCAGTGACTGATGGAGCAAAGCCCAGCCACTCTATCAGCCCACTTCTGCCAAGTCACTCCAGTGAGAGAAAGACTTGTATACATTACACGTTCAGTTATCGCTACTTCAGGAGATAAACAATGTCACTCCCACATCCGTAGAAAATATTCCGGGATCTCAGTCTCCAAATTAACAGGAAGTCTAATTCTCCCCTGGACCTAGCACACCTAACAGGCTCAGGAATCCCTAGGGGTGTTGACTAGTATTCCAGACCCAGTGCCAATTGCCCTGGCCGCTTCCAGTGGAGCGAACGCAGATAATCTGGAAGAGGAGACTGCACCCCGGCCATGGCTGTTGTGGGTGCCGGCTGCTCCCGACCCTGGCTCCCATCAGCCTGCTGCAGCCGCTGCCCCCCACACCGCTTTACAAGGCAAGCGGTTCTAGGCCAGTGACCACAGCCGCCGCCATCACTCTGGCCTCATGGATGAAGAATTTCACCCCAGGTGTGTCACGGGGCCTACCTTTAGCGTCTGACCCTTAGATACCAAACAACACAAAGGGAAAAACAGACACAGGGGTTACGTTACAATGACCGCACGGGTGCAGACCCATCCTGAATCCCTCACTAGACTTTCCTAAAGGCAACTCACTCACCAACCTCAGAAATGCTCCTGGAGAAGTACTTTCTTACCCTTGTCAAGAAGACCCAAAGTTATCTTCTTCTTGGTATGCCTAGCAGTGAGAATTTCCATTCCATTTCCAATCTCAATTTCCTGAGAATTTCGGGTCAAGTTCTACCTGCACCAAGGAATATGAGGAGTAGGACAATGGCAGGTGATTGTAAGACCCACATGGGAGAATCACACAATACAGGTTCAGTTCTCCTTGGCTTACAATGGGGTTACATCCAGATAGATAAGTTGGAAATGCCATAAGCTGAAAATTCATTTAATATGCCTAACCTACCAGACACCATAGCTTAGCCTAGCCCACCTTAGACGTACTCAGAAAACAATATCCAAAGGACACTGGCATTATAGTACACTGCAGAGCATGGACTGTCTGCACTCACGATTTGTGGCTGACGCAAAGCTGTGCTCGCTGCTGCAGCCAGGCATCACGGGAGTGTATGTGCCACAGATCGCTAGCCCAGGAACAGATCAAAATTAAAATTCGAAGTACAGCTTCAACTGAATGCATATGGCTTTCACACCATCATCAAGTCAAAAGATCATAAGACCATTGTAAGTCATGGACTCTCTGCAGTCAGATACCAGCTCTTCCCCAAAGACTGAGTTATTTGGTCTTAAATGGCATCCTGCATAGGGCATTTGGATTCCAGACTAGAAGGGAATATGCCACACTCGAGCCAAGCACTTTCCAACCTGTCATCATTAAGGTTAAAAAAAAAACTGTGAAGTCCAGACTGACCACAGCCACCAGGTGGCGACACTGCACATCTTCAGCAGGAGAAGTCGCTCAGTACCTCGGATGGGAGAGGCTCAACAACCAGTCCACCTGGGTGTAAATCCTGGTTCTGCCACCACTTAGCTCTGTGAGTTTTGACAAATATTTTAACCTCTGTTATCTCTGGCTTAGTTATCAGCTGCTGAATGGAGCCGGGTAGTTCTGAATATTTTAAATCAGTTAACCTAAGTATATCATAACATTTATTCTATAAATGTTAGTTGTTATTATTATTACCCAAAGTCAGTGGATAAAAAAACTTTTTTTTAAAAAGCACCCCCAAAACTCAGCATGGGAACTTAGTGGGGGGAAAAGCCCACAGAATGAAATTGACTAAAATAGTTTCCTGCCTTATAGTAACGTAACCCTTCTGCATTAGCCAAGGTTAGGAGCAGGGCATGCGGAAGACGGTTCTGCAGGAGGTCAGCGCCTGCGGAGGTTGTGAACACTGGCTCCAGCCCCGAGGAACTTAGCCTGTGTGCTGCATTCCACGCACTGAGGTTCATTGCCATTTTTTCATTTAAGTTAAAATTTTAAATTGGCCCATGTCACATTAACCTAGGTCAGAACCTCTACTTTAAAGTTCAGAATTCAATTAGCAGGGACAAGTAATTACTTTTACTTCACTGGCGGGCAATACTCTTCAGAGAGAGGAAGTTCAGACTTCGCTTCAAGCAATGGTCCCAAGATCTGTTGCTATGGACCTCGACTCCCACACACCTGGTCAGATGGCCGGACTGAGCCCCGGCAGGGCATCAAATCTCACTGGGGAATACAGAGTCACATCTGTTATCCTCGGTTTTGGAAAGAACCCCCTTGCATGCTGGCTGGCAAAACATGCAGAATGTCTTGCTAACGATTTCATTCAACCCTCAGGAAAAGTTACTCAAAAGTCACTCATTACACATTCACATTGCATCAATATCATTCTAAGAGTGTGTGTGTGTGTGTGTGTGTGTAGGAGGCTGAGTGTGACGGCTGAGCCCTGCACTGAAGTGCACTGCAAGTGCGTCAGACCTGGAGTTAGGGATTCTGAGCATGAGTCCTGACTCGGCCGCTCACTGACAAGGGAACCTGGAGCAACCCGCTTCGTTTCTGTGAGCCTCGAGGCCCCTCAGGCTTCCTCCTGGATCTGTCCAATGATTAAACAAGATCGCACAGGAGGTCATGTACGCAAGAAGTCTTGAAAGGGTATAAAGCTGGCTATTATTCTGTAGAGTTAATTCCAAACAAATAGCTTAAAGAATCATTTTTAGACTCCACCTACTCCCTCAACACACTGTTTGATAGCACGTAGTACCTGTCATCCTCACATGCTCAGTGTCTAGCACAGTAATTTAGACACAGTAAGAGTTTGATACAAATTTACTGAATAAACAAAAAAGCAAACAATTGATCGGAGACCAGTCCGGTCACTAGGGTGGATATAACAATTATGTGCTTGACCTCAGGTCTTGACTGGCCATCAACCAAAACCTAGGCCTGACAGTACAGATATGGTGTGGCTGAGTGGAAATTTTTTAAAAACCCACAGAAATGCACAATAATGATCATAGTGTTCATATTTAAATCATGTTTTAATATAGCAGAGTACCTAAAGGCATGGGAGTAAAAAATGTCTTTTACATTTAATATGAATTTGAAACACTATAGGGACTCATTTGCCTCCTAAACCAAGGCCAACTCCACTAAAGGATATAAACTGGGAGGCATAGAGAGGTATATTGTCTGTCCAATGTCTCCCAACCACAGATATCTATCTGTCTCCCAACCAGATATCTATGTGCCCTGACTGGGAAGAGAACCAGTAGATACTAAGTCTACTAGACCTCAAGTCTTGGGGCTTTTTGCCAGTGCTCTGGGCCGTAGGTGTTCAGCAGGGTGACCATGAGAGGGCTCTCAGATGCAGAGTGGCACACTGCAGCAGCAGTCCACTGTGACTGCTCCCAGCTCAGCCTGGCTGGAGACACTGATTCCCTGCAGCAGGAAGGCTCCAATCCCCTCAGTCTTAGGCTGCTGAAAACAGCCCTGTCTCCAGCAGAGGCAGGGTGGAATTAATCTGCCTTTCTAAGCCCAGGTAACCTTCTGTGTGGGGCAGTGATGTGGTGATGCAGCTATGTTCTTCCTCACCCTACCCTGATGGTCATTACCTTGGCTTCTGCTCCAACTCCCAGAAACTTGGTCCTGACCACACCTACCTCCCCAAGAGACTGAATCAGCTGTCTTCAGACCACAGATAGCGTCAGCAATGTCATGATTCTCCCTGGCCCCAAACCAGGTCCCTGGCAGTCACAGGAGCCCAGATCAGCCCTGATTTGCCGTGGTGAAGACTGGAATCCAGCTGTCCTTCTTCCTAATACAGCTGGCCCTTGAACAACATGAGTTTGAAGTGTCTAGATCCACTTATATGCAAAATTTGTCTATAAATATATATAGTACTGTAAACGTATTTTCTCTCCCTTATCATTTCTCAATAACACTTTCTTTTCTCCAGCTTACTTTATTAAAGGACTACAGGATATAATACATATACAAAATAGGTATTAATCAACTCTTTACCAGCAAGGCTTCTGGTCCACAGTAGGCTATTATTAGTACTTAAGTTCTGAGGGAGTCAAGAGTTACATGCAGATTATTGACCACACAGTGTCAGTGCCTCTGACCCCCATGTTGTTCAAGGGTCGAGTGAAGTGACTTTCCCACAGTTCACTGCAGTGGTTCTCAAGCACGGCTGCACATTGGAATCACCTGGAGAGCTTTAAAGCCATATGATACCTGAGTCCTACTCCCAAATTCTAGGGTGCAGCCAGGGTATCAAAAGTTTCAAGATCTCCCTGGGTTATTCTAATGAGCATCCAGGGTTGCAAACTGGATTCGTGTTCCTCACCTTTAGCACTTCTTTAAACACAGAGTCTCGGGTCCCAGATAGAATGGTTCTGTGAGCTTAGGCTGGGGTGTGGGACTATCTGTATTTTTGACCAGCACGAACTTCTAGATCAGGCACTGGATACATACCAACTACTCAAAAGGCGCAGTCAGACCAAGGAGCAGAGATTGAATTATTATTTTTTCCATGAGGGCAGGGATGTTTACCTGTTTTTAAAGGATTTTTATTTATTTTCATTTTAGAGAAAGGGGAATGGAGGGAGAAAGAAAGGAAGAGAAACATCAATGTATGGTTGCCTCTCTGCACCCCACACTGGGGACCTGGCCCACAACCCAGGTATGTGCCTGAGGGCAACTTTACCCGCAAGTCCCCTCGTCCACCACAGATGAAAATGAAACTACCAAGAGGAAGGAGGAAATGTGGAGGAAATGTGGTCAATCTCTCACAGGAGAAGGACCAAGAGCCCCTCCCTCAAGGGTTTTTATTAGGTTCGCAACACACAGGAATATAGGTAAAGCTCATCAGTCAATGTCAGGTGGCAAACAATAGATAACATTTCAAAGAGATCTGAGGGCTTAATCTGAGTCAGTGTCTGTCAGGAAAGGGGGTTGCAGAAACTTTAGGAGACATACTCATTTCCTGCTCAGACTCTTATCATACGCATGAAAGGACTCTTAGCGAAGCAGACTTCACAGGACTTTACGAATTCTTTCTTATGCCCGATCACCCTGGAACCCTCTCTAGCCAGTGAAGGGCTGTACTGCCCCCCGCCCCACCTGTCATAAGTTTTTAGGCTGAAGTGGATTAGAGCCATCTGGGAGAAGCACTTCTCCCAGATGGAGATGGGGACTCAGGCTATGTTAGACTAGCCAGGGGGCAAGGGTCCATCACTCCGTCTTTGCTGCAGCACCCTGAGATCTTCCTTGAGGGCCTCCCAAGTGATCGTGTCTGGCTTAGGTTGCCCCCCTCTGAGGGGTGGTACCCATCACTGACTAACCAACCAAGTGCTGGGGGCAGAGATGGAGGAAGCAGAAGCAGCGCTGCTGCTAGAGACAAGCTTTGTCTCCTTAGTGGCTCACAGTCCGGAGGTCGCTCACTCAGCCTTATCTGTGGGGGGCGGTTAGAACTCCTGACACCAGACAGAGCAGTTCCCAACATGTGCCCTAACTGGGAATTGAACCAGTGGCCGTTTGGTTGGCAGGCGAGTGCTCAATCCACCGAGCCACACCAGCCAGGGCAGAATTATTTTTAATACCATCTTGATAGAAAAGATAGGTTGCCCCGTGAGCTAAAGGATACCTATATGCCTGTAGAAAATTTCATTTGTGCAAGGCACCAAAAGCTCTTTACCTGCTTCCTAAATTAAATAGTTTAATTATCTTTGTTTAAAAGCTCAATTTTAAAGTGGCTCTACATACAACTATACCAGGTCGGTGTACTTAAACATTCTGAAGCTCTCGTGTAGCCTTATGCTTAGCTAAGGGTGTGAGGCACCGAGCCAGATGCCCCCGCCCTGGCACCCCTGCCTTCAGATTTCCAAGGAGAAAGGAGCTCCTCTGTGGCATTGTCATTCTCAGTTCACTCTGTGCACCTGCTGCAAAAGGCAGATAGAACCCAGCTCCTCCTTTTGGAAGGCAATGCTGTAGTTAAGGGGGGAAAAAATCCTCTTGTTGCATAATATGTTCGAGGGAGCTCTTTGAAGAGAAAAACTGCTAAACGTCCCCAGCTAACAACAGGCATCATTTGGTGTAAAGCAATTGGCTAAATCTGTCTCTGTATTTCTCAGTAATATGATAAATGTAAGGAGAAGCATATTTGTCTTGGTACTCCACAATGTGATAAATGACAGAAAATGTAATTGTGTAACGCCAATAGCACTAGAAAATTGCAAATCTCCAAATGAAATGTTCCTTTCAATCACATAATCAAGTGACTGACAGGGCATTCGAGATATTACCTAAATTACAGCTAATTTTCTGTAGCAGTTTTCTGCATCTTGCTCTGCTGCACGGGCAAAAAGGTAGGCAGAAACGGAAAGTCATTAACTGGATAAAAAAGAACTTCAATAGCCCGGCTTCCATCCTTGACACTTCCCCATCCCACAGCACGAATCCATCCTACCGCACGTTTGTGGTCCTGGATGTTGTGTGGCCCTCACCAGGCAGATACTACAAGGGACTCTTGATCACCATGGAGACCGAGGCTGAGTCTGGGATGCTTGTTACCTTGAGAAAGAATAAGAAAAGACACTGGCATAGCTGGAAATTCTGGGCTTCTGATCAAAACTGTCAGAAAAGGACCTTATTCCTTGTTCATTAAAAAAACCCACAGATCTTGTACTGTGAGGTAGAGGAGCTTTGGGGCTATACTTAAACCCATGGGGGAAAGATTATTATCTTAGAAGATACCTCACAAAATCCTCTAATGCTTTTATTGAAGAAAGCAACACCTGACTTGAGGTAGCTGAGGCATAAAGTGGGTGTTTATTATAAGGCTAGAAAAAATGTTTCTGATCCCCCAAAGGCAAAAATGCAGCAGGGTTTCTGGAACCCAGAGGGCAACTAGGCATCATCTTACTCTCTGATTCTTTTCATACATCTGCTTCTTCCTTACTTCTTAGAAGACCAACATTTTCTGCTCCATGCTTGTTAGTATGGATGGGAGAAGATGGCTGCCCTCTTGTCTTCCTTTCCCAAGTTATACCCTCAGACAGTGGAGACTGACTCTGTCATGGCCATCTCCAAGTTCCCAGGGCAGGGACACTGAGTGGTTCAGCTTGGGTCAAATGTTCACTGCTGATTCAATCCCTTGTTTTCAAGTAGAGGTTCAGTGACCTCATACAAATATGGCAACCGGTGGTCCATTCCTGAAGATGGAGAGTTGGGATCAGCAGTCAAGGAGGTCATTTTAAGCTGGGAAAATACCTGCATACAGGAACTACTACACGATTGTTATGTCGTCTGCATCTCAACTACCTCTGAGGCTGGCTACTCAGTTGATATTTGACAAATAAGAAGAGCCAGGCTCAAAGAGGGTACGCATCTAGTAAATATTAGAGTCCTAGCTTGAATCTAGGCCTTCTGCCTCCAAATGTTAAACAGGAAGAAAATACATGAAACCAACTTTCCTCTTTTGCCTTTAAAGTTTGTCTTACTTACTGTACTTTTTCTGCGGAAGCATATCCAAATGTATTCCTTCAGCCAATTCTAATGAACACATGCTGTATGCAAGGCATTGTGCTAAGCTGTATGGGGAATATGGGGTCTGTCTTCAAGATGCTTAAATCTACTTGATAAGACATCTAACAAATTCACTGCCAAGACTCCTAGTGCCGCCACATAACACAACTCCAGGGGGCTTCATTCATATTTGAATCTTGGGAATGGCATCTTCTAGAGCAGTGCAGTGCACGGTATAAGGCCCACCCACCACTGCCACAGCTAATTCACTTGCTTCTTTTACATGATCCTTAGTACGTGGTAAATTTCTGCAATTTATAACCTAAGTAAAATAAGAATTGTAACTATAGCATTTTCCACAACCTGGGAAGTCTCTAACATTAAGAATCTCTGTCTCAGGCTCCCCCGGCTGCTATACCAAAATACCACAGACTAGGTGGCTTGTAAATAGCCAACGGAAATTTATTTCTCACAGTTCTGGAGTCTGGGAAGTTCAAGATCAAGTCATCAGCATGGTCAAGGTCTGGTGAAGGCCTTTTTCTGGGATCATAGCCAATACCGTCTAGCTATGTCCTCATATGGTGAAAGAGGCCAGATACCTCTCTGAAACCCCTTTTGTAAGGGCTTGCACCCTCATGACCTAATCACTTCCAAAAGGCCCCACCTTCTAATACCATTATCGTCGGAGACTGGGATTTCAGCACATAAAGGGGTCGGGGGACACACAAACGTTCAGACCATAGCAATCCCTTACTGAAGTAACAGCATTTGGGGTGGGCAGAAAAATGACCTTCAATTAAAGGGGTGCAATTCTCAGCTCTGATTTCTAGGTTGAGTTGTGGGAAGTTCCAGCACTTTGGGGGCATCTGTAGTCTTTCAGAGAGCACCTGAAGTAACTACTCCTATAGGGAGGAAATCTCCACAGTTGATTGGGAGAGCTGCCTAGGGTTGTGGAAAGGGTAAAAAAATTAGATTTGTCACAGAATTATGTGCTGATCTAAGAGCCAAAGGAACCAGATGCAGAGCCAGAGAGAAGGCACCAGACCAACAAAAGGCATGAATGTGCCTGAGGACTGTTCCACAGGGCAGGCCTGAACAGAGGGGAAAGAAGACAGAAAAAGAGACTCTACCTTTGACTGTTTCTCTCCGTGTCTGACCGCTGATGTTTTAGTCTAGGCTAGCACAGATGGATTTTTGTGTTACACTACTTTCCCCAGTGCTTTCACTCATTTTCTGAATAACCATCCAATGAATAAATTAGATTAATAAAACATATATAAAAAGCACTGCTTTTGGCCCTGGCCTGTATGGCTCAGTTGGCCGGAGTGTCATCTTGTACACTGAAAGGCTGAGGGTTCAATTCCCAGTCAGGACACGTACCTAAGGTGCAGAATAGGAGGCAACCAATTGATGTTTCTCTCTCACACTGATGCCCCCCACCTCTCTCTCCCCATCCCCCACACCCCCTCTCTGAAATCAATAAACATATTTTAAAAAATAAAAAAAACACTCTGCTTTTTGGATAAGAAGTTCTGGTGAGCATTTGTCCTAGCACTGTCCCCACCATATGATTATCTAAACAGACACTAATCAAAGCTGACAGATTATTTCCCAGGTATCAAGGGAATAATTGGTCTTTTCTACGTGTTGGAAATCAGACCACAAGCTGTACCTGCTCCAGGTACACAGTGACGTCTCAAGGCAAGAAAAGGCCTCTTTGAGATCATACTCGAATTTGACATCAAACATGCCCGCAGACACGCAAGGAGGAACTGTCTTCGTCGAGCACGGCACACATGGCACACCAGCAGACCTCTCATTTTACAGTTTTCCCATGAAAAAGGAAAACGGCAGGCACTTCACTCAAGCCCCAAAGTACACAGCTGAGGAACACCTGGCACCATGAATGTATTTCGAGATGTATCTGTTTTTTTTTTAAAAAGGGGGGGTGTTTTTCATTAGATGGTGCGCTTCCAAATGTGCTGCTGGTACATGACCAACGGCGCTCATTACCAAGCAGTGCAAGAGCCCAAGGGAAGAGACCGAATTGGCTTCTCAAACCACTGACAGTCTCTGGAAAGTCTGCAATGTTTGCTATTTTTAAATTAAACATCTGGTTGAAAGATCTGTTATCTTATGATTTTCTATAACCATTCAAAGGTCTCGTTTAATTTTGTTCTTTCTCCTTCTGAGTTTCAAGTAACTCTACTTTTGATCACAGTAACTCTGTAAGCCTTGAGCTCAGAAAGAAAAATAAAAAAATTCCCCATAGAATATGCATGGTCAGTTCAGCCTTACCTTACAAAACTCCTGCTAGGACGCAAAACGAGCTAGTTACACGGTTTTCCTTCTAACAGTCTGTGCCAGCTGAGCATGACTGTAGGTTTATAGTGCCTCCAAAGATTAAAAACAATCCTACTTAAGATGTTCAAATCAAATTCACAAGCAAGCTAATGAGCTGTGAACATAAATGTAAATGCTTTACTAAGTGAGCACCCATAAAAGAATTATGTGCCCTAAGTAATTACACGCAGACGCCAACTCTCAAAAGTTCAGTTTGGGTCATTCCTCGGCAACGGGGTATCTGGTGTTTATCCCATCATGTCAGTCCCAATATGAAGAAGAGGCACCTGTTTTCCAGAGGAGAGAATCGACTGTTCGATGTGTGAACCCCTTCCCACCCTTACTTCCCAATGGGGCCCCTGCCCTCACCATCCCATCCGGGACTCTTCCACAGAAAAAGTCATTCATTTGAGCATGTACAGTTTGATCTCAGAGCACAGATCCCACAGCGTAGGACAGAACTGAGAACTGAGAACACCTACTGCTGAGTGTCACGTCATGATGGTGGGAATTAGTGTCCACAACAGGAAAATGCTGATGTCATCTGATGTCCTCAGTTCCACACTTCACACTCAACTCCTGTTGACCTCAATTGACATCCTCTCTGCTCAACTTCAAGACAGGCTCCTCTGTTCTCTCTAAAGCAAGCGAGGATCTTCTACCTCTGTTTAAACTGCCATAGAAACTCGATCGCCTTAGTCTTGTCTCCAAGACAAATCTGTCAAATCTCTCAACTCTGATAAAGTAACTAATGCTTATCTCAATCAAAATAATTTGCTTCCCATCAGCCAGCCTATAAGGAGACATTTAAGGTAGGGTAAAAGAGGAGCTTCTCTTTGTTCCTTAGGTCAATTTACGCCCCACGTGGGCCTTACAGGTTGACAAGTCTTGGATCCTTTAAGAACTGAGTCAGAAATGAGGTTAGTCTGCCTTTTTCCCAGGGACCCTCTAACTCTTCCAAGTTAAATGAACTCTAACTAGCAAATGGCTACACGTTGGTCAGACTTGCTCAAGGGTCACTGATTTTTTTTTTGTATGTCTCCTGCCAATGGACCTCCCAAACCCTGTCCATTAACTCTAATTTCTCTCCACCAATCTCCTTACTCCAAGAATTTCAGACAAGGCTGTACCTTGCTTATCAGATCATTCATCAAGAAATTCCTGTCACTGAACTCAAATAATTCCTTTGTGACGAAGGTTTCTATCTGTCTGGGATCACACTGCTCTGGAAGCCTCAAGTGGTTCCCTCAGCACACACACCTGCGTGCACACACATGCATGCACACACATCACACCTACGTGCACACTCTGCATGGGTAGAGGCCTGCCTCCCCATCCAAATTACAATTAAACTCTCAGTGGAGAATTACCATCCCCACTCTTAGCTAGTTTTTCAAAGGGAAATGGGATATTGCTATTCCTCCTCCCTAGAAGAAGTGAAAAATCAGACCAAAAAACCTGAGGAAAACAAGGTGACCACCCTAACAACTTGAGGGGTAAATTAATTGTGTGGACTTTCAAAAGTTGCTATTTACATTCTCAAAACAGCTCTCCTTCCCTCAAAATCATTTGGTCATGACACAGAGATGACTTATCCACTTGTCCTGGGACTGATCCGCATCCCACAGAGACATCTTTCCCATTCCTGTCTTCACTAAACAAATACTGATTCCTGCTTCTGCACATTTGCTTACACTTGCCCTTCCACCAGAATGCCTCCGCCAAACCACTCTACCTGCGTTCAAAACTTAGCTCAAGTCTCACTTCCCTTCCGGAGCTTTCTTGAACACACCAGTGTGTGGTGCACACTGTACTAGTTAAGTCAGTGTGACACATTTGACCAAGAGATAGAAAACAGGCAGAGGGCCAAGCACTGCCACCTGCCAGATGTGCCAACCATCGCAACTCCCTGATCTCCTCTGAGCCTAAATTCTCTTCATCTAATGTCAAGGGTTTGAAATGATCTCAACGATCCATTCCAGTTCTAATCTCCATAAAGCCTTGGGACCTAATCATAAATTTCCAGTCACCCACCTGTGAGTAAAATTACCAGCTTTAGCCAATACACATGCAGGACCCCCAGAATACCACATACAATACTTGGGCCATGCTTATTCTAAAAAAGATATTGATCTAAAATTTAAATTTACCTGGCTAACTTGTGTTTTATCTGACAATCCTATGCATACGCCCATACTCTATAACCATCAGGTAATTTATGCTATCTTGTGTTACCTATCCCCCTAAAGTTTCTGGCACAGTGTTGTATGCACACAAGTCCTTTGGGATAGATGGGCACCGACTTCCTCAAGCTAAAGCTAACTCAGATGAGCGTGCGCTCATGAAGAAGGTCAGGAACCAGTCCACACGAACCCCTTACTAGTTACCTTTCCCCCTAGCTGTGTACTCACAAATACAGAAAGTAGAAGCAGTGTTTTATTACCTGAGCTTAGTTGGGGAAATAGGAAATCAAAAACATGTCAGAAGAGTCGCAGGTGCTGCGTGGCAAACAAAAGCTGGGCCAGAGAGAGTCGTGGAGGGGGAGTCAGAAGGCAGCAGTTAACCTTGACTTTGCCACTATCCCAGCACCTCAGTGTCCCCTTCTGAGAACAAGAAGCCTGGCCTGAGAATTTGTACGGTCCCTTCAGCTCTAATGTTCTATGGCTTTAAGGAAGATTTACACAGAGGCCAAGTGAGGATTTAAACTTGACTAGAAGAAATACGATAAATACATCATTTACAGCAGATTGCTCTGATGTATAATGAACAGTGCTTCCTTCACAAGGGTAATGGAAAAGTTCTGCAGAGTCACTCAAATCAGTTACGTACCTCAGCAACGGCACCATGCAAAAGAGCAGAAACTCTAATTGTATATGTATTTCTCCCTTGTTTTGGTCCAAGGCTGAGGTGTAGCAATTAAAAAGACACAGACAGCAATAAGAGAAAGACACTGAGGCAGAAAAGAGAATAGATTCAGTTACTTGGTAGTAACCATTCATGTTTCCCTTGAATTTGCCATTTTATGGTGTCGATCAGCTTCCTAAACAAACTGGCTCCCAAGACTCACCCAACATACGGCTATCCCAGGAAAGCCATCCCAGACCAAAAAGGAAACATAATGTAAAAAGTACTGATCAAAAAGAACTTATGAAAATTTTCTCTAGCCAGAGTGAAGGAGAATTTTAAAAGAATTAGATGGAGGATATTATCCTGCATCCAAAAAACAACAACAAATAGTTTATGTACACGTTTAAAGTCATGTAGTCAAAATAACTGGAAGAATGGGGGGAAATTCAACCTACTGTCCAACTGTATGGCCTAATCAACTAAAAACTTCTAGGTATTTGGGGCATGTAGATGAAGGACGAAAATGTTTTACTCAGATGCTCTGGGAGAAACCACATTAATGGAACAGCACTTGGAAAACTCTTATAGATGTTAGAGTTTTCAAGTAAGCATTTTATGAGGTGAGAATCAATAGGTTCTCACAGCTCTCCGGAGGAGCCGTATGTCATCATCAGCTAATATCTACTGCTATTGTTTTCCCCACTGAGCATTTGGTAAAGTACATGCAACTCTCTTGCAGTTACAATGCATCATTAAAAGGCAGGCAGGGACCCCAGGGAGCCATACAGCCCACCTCCTTGCCCCCAGGAAAGTTCACACTTGAGCTGTTTGCAAAAACAGTCATGTCAAATTCTAGCCTAAAAGATCCCTCACTAAAGAGACACAAGTTCTCAGAAAGAACCATGTGAAAGCACTACATGGATTCCAGGGTCATTGGCATGGATAAATTTATTAGTATAAAACGTCATGGTATATTCTGCAGTTCCTTTATAGCCAAGGACTCCCTTGGCTTGCATTCCCAAAACTGCGTTCCCTACGTGTGGATATATACTCAGCCCAAGAAGGGTTTGAAAACACCGGTTTAAGCAAAACCAAATAGATGTCTTCTACAGCAGGAACTTCTCTGAATCTTCAGTGTTGATGTTTCCCTTGTTCCCCCAGATTCATTTTATTTTCAACACCGTTAACAGACTAAAGTGGTTCTTGCCCACCAGCCTTCATCACCATTGTCATCATCCCCACTGCCCCCTCTCCACCCCTCTATCCTACTCAGATCTCAGCTCCCCGATCAGACATCTCTCCTTCGGAAGAGGTCCCTAAGCCCTACAGGAAGGGTTGACAAACTCTAGCCCATGGGCCGTTTTGTGTAGCCCACAAGCTAAGAATTGTCTTCACATTTTAAATGATGGAGAAAAAAGCAGATGAAGAATATTCTGTGACATACAAAAATAGCATGAGATTCAAATTTCAGTATCCATAAATAGTTTCATTGGAACACAGCCACGCTCACGGTTGCATGTTGTTTGCATGTTTTCTGTGACTGCCTTCATACGGCAGCAACAGAATTTTGTAGTTGGATCAAAGACCATTTGGCCCGAAAACCAAACAGATTTACTGTCTGGCCCCTTAGAGGAAAAAGTTACCAACCTCTACCATCGAATATATGCTCTCACAGAACTGTACAATTTTCATGTATGAAACTTGTCTCACATGAAAATTTCACACATAACCGTCTAATTACCATACTAACAGCTGTCTTCTCCCTAAATGGTGAGCTCCATGAGAGGACAGCCTGTGACTTTTTTTTTCTGTTTTACCAACAGTGGTTAGCACAGACTCCAGCAAGAGTAGATACTAATTATGTATCTCCTGAAACGGGTACTTCACAAAACACAACTTAGGAAGCACTATTCTATGTATTTACCCTCCAACTAGTAAAGAGGCAAAGTAAAGAGACAGACACTTTGCTTACACAATATTTCAGCAAAATGATATTATAAAAGGATCAAAACAAGCAAAAGAAAGGCTTTTTGGTTTTGAGGGTGCTCTACCCTTTAAAGAGTCTGAAGGAACTACAGCCACGCATTAGAAACCTGTAGGCATCCTCTGGAATCCAGTGAGGAAACACGCCCAGAGTCTCAAAGACACTGGTCTGAACAGGAAGGAGCTGGACCCCTCAAGGGCAGCTGAGGTATACAAAGTACATAAAAGGAGAGGACGAAGAAGGGATGAGTGAGATGAAACCACCTCGCACCACCCCACCACAGACACCTTTCTGAGGAACAATGCATGAGGATTAAAAGGAACTCAGAGAAAACAAGAGGTGTGTTTCCTCTGGATCCCGTAGGTATCTGCGGTCGCCCCCTAGTGAAACTTCTTTGCCATCACAGCCTGCATGGCAGCCTGTCCAGACGTAACAGTCCTGAGGAAGAGGTAATGATTCCCTTCACGTTCTGGAAACTGCCCCCCAGCCCTTTTCCTGTTTTGATCCCAATCACTATTTTTCTCATCACACACTATTTATGAAATTTAATCATGGACTTAAGCATTACCAAGAGCTTAGAGACATGTGTCAGCAAGATGCTGTCCCCTGAGTTTCAGACCAGCTGCATTCAACAGTTATCTGGTGGCCTGTCTTCCTGATTATCAGTGAAAAGAAGGGCCTTCGAAGATGCACAAAGTCAAGCCACCAGGCCTTTGCTATTTTCAAAGGAACCAGGTCCTTCTCTATTTCCTCCCCAACAAAGAGCATTTCTCTTCACTGATTCCCTATCGAACAGAACTTTTGTAAGTGACTACAATGTACCAGATACCATGGAGCAAATTCATTTCTGACCTGGTGGAGAAAGCAGACCTTACCTAGATAGTTACACAAATCAATAACTATTTCCAAACTCTGATGAGGACTCTAAAAAAAAAAAAAACGACGGGGCACTGTGAACACATGTAATAGGAAACAGACTTAACTGGGATGTCAGGGAAGGCTTCCAAACAACGTGATGTTAGAGCGGAGACCTAAAGAATTGTTTTCTCAAGGACTCAGCCAAACTTCAAAAAAAAAATTACAAAAAACAAATCCAAGACCTGAAACCCTGTGAGATTTCCACCTAGAAATCTTTAATCATTGATGTATTTCAAACCAACAAAACCAGAAGTGAAGGTAACCACTAAAGTACAATGGCAACAATGTTCCACGCTGCTAATGTTGAGAATTGGATTCTCTCACATGCTGCCACGGCCTGAAGCAATTGGTAGAAATTTTCCCAGTCTTCTTACAAACTTACCGAGTACCCTTTTTTATTCTGTTTTTATGGATGGAAAATTTAAGGAAGAAAGAGGTCAGGTTTCAGTAAAGGTTGTAAGGAAATTCCTCCTTCACAAAACATCACAGAGAGGAGCTATTTACTCTACAGCGGTTCAGCTGGGTCCTGCATCAAGAGGAAATTGATTGGTGGATTAGGTACTTCCTCGTGTAAGGTATTAGCAAGCAAAGCGGCTTTCATTTGGCTTATCTGGAGCCCCCTCTGTGCACAGAGCCCTTTTCTGAGCATTAAGGGAGGAACAGGTGTGCATTTTAACAGAATGCCTTTTCTTTAAAGTCAACAGAATGGAACAGAGAGAAAATGATAAAAGAGCAGGAAGGACAGGACTCCCCACCCCAATAATCACCAAGAACTAAGGGGACTATGTACTTGGTACTGGGCTGTGCCCTCCAGAAGGTCAAAAGTAAGTGCGAGATTTCTGGGAATGTAATCTATTTGAGAAAATATAGCACATACACACAGCCACACAGGCACACACACACACACACTGATAACAGGGCTACTGTGTGGATGAAATGGAAATCCCAAATATCACAAGAGAGCACAGAAAGGTAGGAGAGTGGTTAGAAAACACTCTATGATAGCAAGTAACTTTTACCAAGCACTTCCTGGGTGTATAGTAATAAGTGTTCGTATTTACTAAGCACTAACTCATGCTTTAGACACCACTAAGAGCTTTTACACTTTTTTTCACAGATAATGACGAATGTGCTGTTTGAGAGGTGAAGAAACTGATGCTTGAGAAGTCAAGTAACTTGGCCAAGATGTATAACAGGGCTGAGAGTAGAACCTGAGGTCTATTCTTAACCCATAAAAGACCCTCTGTACCTACAGAATTGAGTCAGAGAAACCAAGATGGGTGTGGTTTTCATGCCTCTCTCAGGACAGCAAGCCTTCTCCGTCTCATTTAGCATTGTAACTATTATTAGTTAAGATATTTTCAGAGCAAAGCTGGGATTCAGGCTGAGCTATCTGACACCATGGCCTGTGCGTTTAACTTTTATGTCAGACAGTCTTTACAAGATGGAGAAAGAACAATTAATACTTAGGTGGGGGAATAAATGAAAGATATTTTATTTTTTATTCATTCACTCAACAGGTACTGATACAGGGTGCAGCCAAGACAGGGTGGGGGCTCCAAAAGGGATTTGGAATGGGGTCCAGAACTCAAGGTGTATAGGAATATTGGAGAGACGTGTAAGATGTCCTTGCCCCTTCCCCCGCACAGGTGTGAGTTGGTGGAAGGGACACATGGAGCAGGAACATGCAGGGCTGTTTTGTACAGCCACAGCCTTGCAGCTAATCCACGGCATGGTCACTTAACATATCCATCGCCTTTGGTGGGTCACTTGGACATGTTAAATGGCTGTGGCCAGGCTTAGAGCCAGGAGGATAGAAGTCACTTTCCCCCAAGATGTTACTGGGGGGCAGGTCCCCCAAGTTACAGCACCTGTGTGGGAGCTTGGAGAAGATTGGCTATTTAAATTCTCAAAACAGCTCCCCTTCCCTCGAAATTATTTGGTTGTGACACAGAGATGACTTATCCACTCGTCCTGGGACTGATCCACATCCCACAGAGACATCTTTCCCATTCCTGTCTTCACTAAACAAATACTGATTCCTGCTTCTGCACATTTGCTTACACTTGCCCTTCCACCAGAATGCCTCCGCCAAACCACTCTACCTGCGTTCAAAACTTTGCTCAAGTATCACTTCCCTTCCGGAGCTTTCTTGAACACACCAGTGTGTGGTGCACACTGTACTAGTTAAGTCAGTGTGACACATTTGACCAAGAGATAGAAAACAGGCAGAGGGTCAAGCACTGCCACCTGCCAGATGTGCCAACCATCGCAACTCCCTGGTCTCCTCTGAGCCTAAATTCTCTTCATCTAATGTCAAGGGTTTGAAATGCTCTCAAAGATCCAGGTATTGGCATGGGGCCATACCTGCCCAGACTCACGATGGCAGCCTAGTAAACTTGGAATAATGCAGGAATGCTGGCAGGTGTAACTGATTATGGGAGGAGTCGGAAATGGGGGTACAGAGGAAGATTGGCGCAGGGCTTTAAACCCAGACACAGCAGCCATTGAGGGAGAAACCACACGGCTTTGCCAGAGTGGGGACCCCTGCAGCCAGGTGAAGAAGAGAGCCATGCACTTTTGGCAGAATGAGAACCCCCTCTTGGCTCTGGTGGAAGAACAAAGGACCAAACAGCCTTGGCTGGACTGCAGACCCCTGCAGCTTTGGTAGAAGAGGCCCACGTGACTTTGGGGTGCTCCCTTTGGCCACGTGGCCTGGGAAGCAGGAGACTTTGCCTGGAAAAATGGGTACAAAGAACTCTTGCCAGTGGACCATGAGAAGGTGCTACATGGCTTTTGATTAATTAGAGATCCTGCCTGGAATGCAACACAGCTGAAGGTGCCAGTGGCCTGGAGAAAGGGATGTGTGCTCTTTTCCTAAGTTATGGCACCCTGAATTAGGGCAGGGGGAGAAGGGAGTGCTGTGTGCATAGGTGGATATCCTAAAGGACGTTGATATTTTAATGAAGACGTTAGGTTACTATGTTAGGTCTGTATAGCATTAAATAAACACTTCCTTTCCTTTTCACAAACCTCCGGCATTGAGAGATGTCTTTCTGATTGGCAGAGGACAATCGAGCCCAGTTGGTGGTCCGGACAGTATTAGTGCACCATCCTCCAGAGTCCGGGCACCAGTGTGTCTGTTCTGTAACAGTACACGGTGCCTAGAATTGTTCTCAGGGCTGGAAATACAGCATATGAACAAGTATATCATAGCTCCTTTTCTCATGGAGCTTCCATTCTGCTGAGGGAGAGAAAAAGGAGTACAAATAAACATGTGATTCAATTACAAAGAAATAAATGACACCTTCATGCATGATATGTGCTAGGAGATTAAGAAAGCTGGATAAGGGAATAATGAGTGTTGGAGGTGGGGGCATGATTGTGCCCTTAAACAGTCTAGAAATATAAGCAGAATAGAGACAGAAAGCCTCACTAATAAGAAGAAACAACGGTATAGTGTAGTAAAGGAAGTCATGTGGATATCGGGAGCCCATTTCAGGCAAAGGACTGTCAACTATTGGCATTTTAACCTTATTATCTCACTGGCAATATAAGGATAATCCTTCTCTCACCTCTTAAAACTGGAAAAGGTTCTTGGTCGATTGTCCTAGGAAATTTCTTCTGAAGAGATGCCAACTTTCTAGAGTTTTTTTGTCTCTAGACTAATTGGGTTGTCACGTTCTCCAGACTTGCCAAAAGGAACTCCCTACGTGCTCCAGATATTTAAGGCAGACTTGAGCTGGGTTTGGGGCGGGGGGTTGGGGGATAGTTGCTATTTTGCCTTCCTCCCCACAATCATATTGCATTTTGGGGCATTCTTCTACATGATCTCCCTGGGGTGCTTTTTTAGGCTCAGCGACCACTGCAAATCTTGTAAAACCGACAGACTCTGTCTCCTCATGCCTCCACAAATATCATGGGCCCTAGAAGTTGTGCATGACATCACAGAAGGCTACCCCCTTTCCTCTGTTTGTGGCTGCCTCCTGGGATCTACAGACCTGAAGCTAAGAAGCCCTATCACGGAGCTTTTTTTGAGGGTCACTCAGCTATTCTTACTCTCAGGAAGAAAGTCTTGTACTATCTGCAAATTTATCACGGTGTACAAAAAGGTCTTATGCCGCAGGAAATGCCAGGCGGCATAGGGACATAGCAAATAAATTCTAGCTGATGATATTTCTTACAGTTATATACTCAGACACCAGACAACTCTGGAACCGTCACTAACTAGAAACAAGGAGCGAGGAAGGTTAGGAGAGTAGCTGTCGTGGGACAGCTTGCTGTGCAAGACATACTGATGCTACTGAAATTGTGACTGCTTGTAATGTGTATGCTTCTGCCTCCTCCATGAAATGGAAATCCTTGAGGGTAGGGACTCTCCTTCGTCTATCCTTACATTACAAGTGGCCAACACGAGGTTAAAAGCCACCTTGAATTAGTCAAACACAAAAGGAAATAGTTATGGGCTCAGATGCCCAAGCCAAAGAAATTTAGGACTGAGGTTGGACTTAGACCTATCAGATTTCACAGCTTTAGTATTTTCTTCTTTCTTCATATCTCCCACACATATCGTATACACACACACACACACATCTTTTTTTGTTTTGTTTTGTTTTTTCTATTTCTTGGCTTTTCTTTCTTAGGTCATCTGTCCCCAAGAGTTAAAAACATGGCCACAGACAGCTCTGGGCTTTTATTTTAACAACTTTATATCCGGGGGGGGGGGGGGGGGGGGGGGGGGGTGATGTGTNAGAGCTTTGCTTCCAGCTTCTGTTTGAAAACTGCCAAAAAAGAGTTTTTCCTTTCCCCAGTGTAAGTCACGTGTCTGTCTGCTGATGCAGTTCTGTGGCCAGGGAAATGGGAAATGGGCCACTGTAATTGGCCACTCCCCCTATAATACATGATTGGATAAGGGATAGTTTCCCTTAAAGGGATACCATTGGCAGAAGGAGGAATAGTAGATTGATTCCAAGCAGAAAAAAAGCAATCACTTTTGTAAATAGAAATATTAATAAAACCTAATCACTTCCCACCATGTGCTAGATACCATGCTTATGCATGTTTCACGGATTATCTCATTCGTCCTGCTACACGTATTCGTTGACCAGGTAGCATGAGAGCCATCTGGATGTCTGGGCTAGGGAATCTAATAACAAATGGCAAGGGGTGCAGAGGCAATAAAGGTTTTGAGGGAGAGAATTCCATTTCTCTTAAAAGCAGCACATCAGGGTGGTTAATGCAGTAGCTTTCCATCTCTGTCACCAGTTCCCATTATTGAATGCGGGCGGGAGAGGCAGTGTGCGTTGAGACTTCAAATTCTGGTGAAGACCTGAGGGTTCTTACCAAACATTTCTCTATGTCCTTATGCCCAAGTTCCCTACGAAGAGTCTTCATTTTCCTGGCCATTAATCCCTAGCAATGAAAAAAGATAATGATAGTGTTGAACTGAGTAGTAGTTGGAGAAACATCACCTGTTAATTCGAGGGCTCACCTAACCGCTCAAGGGAAAGATAAACATTTCCTTCTGGCAGATAAATGCAAGCTTCAAGGTAAATTTGAAAATGGTGAGAACATTCTGTTATTTTCCCTCTTAACAAGGCTTGATGAAAGCCCTCTTCACAGAGCCTGCCTAATTGGGCAGGGAACTCATCTCTGAGCAGCAGTGGCAGAAGGAATCAGAGGCTGGTTAGTAGATTTTGTCGGAAGGCGACCCTTTTCCCAAAGGGGAGGGGGGCTTGTTTCGCCTGCAGTGCCTCAGTGCCATACATCTCCAAGGCCCTCCAGGGGCTCCCTTCGAGTGGCCATTCTAAGTACATTCTGGACAAGTTGACCCCTCTTGTCTTTCTCAGCACAAACTCCTTGGTGTCCTAATTATGCCGCAGGGAAATGTACACTGTTTACTTACTTGCTTCCTGCTGCTAAGATCTTAGCAGCATCAGTAACTGTAACCCCTCGGAGCCATGTGAGGGAGGCTCAAAGGCTAGCGGCATCCCTTGCCCCTCGTGAGCTCTTGCAGAGAGTGGACTGAGAACTGCGGAGCCAAAGGAACTGTCCTCAGTTCTGGATTCCACCCCAGCCACGCAGCTCACCCTCTCTTGTAGCAGCAAACCCCTCTGCTGTTGTCCCCCCTGCCTTGAGATATCCCAGTCCTCCCAAACCTAACTGGCCACCACATCCACCAGGACTGCACTAGAGGAACAAGAACAACAATACGATTAATAATAGCTGATAAGTATGGGACTTCGTGCATCAAATACTTTATATAAATAACTAATTTCATGCCCATAATTCTAAGATTCTTCTCATTTTAGAGATGAGGACCTGTGGCTTAGAGACTCTATGTAACTTTACCCAGTGTTAACATAACCAGTGAAGACCAAAAGCTACTGTCTCTTTAAGGTGGGGGAGAGGGATGGTAAGTGCTCTGAACCCCTCCACTACAGGGCTGCCTGGGTGGGAAAGTTTGTCCCTGGGGAAGCTCCATTGTTCTTTCAGTCAGCTGGTCAATGCTTTTACTAAGAGTTATAATGATGCAAACACTATGCTAACACATGTCACACTTCCTTTGATCAAAGAACTTCCAATCCAGTTAGTACACAAGATGTACACACTTACCAATTTGATAATTATATATCACATAGGAATACAGAGGAGATCAAACACTAGAACAAGCATGGGTTCTTAACCTGGGATTCATAGGGATGAATTCCTCAGGGAAGTCTAGAAATACCCTTAAATTATTTCGAAGTTTTCTTCATATGTGTACTTTTCTGGCTTCCCTTGGATCTTTGGTTCCAAATCAAGAGCAATTTTGTCTCCCACATGCATTTGACCATGTCCGGATACATTCGTGTCTTCCCAAAAGAGAGAGTATGAGACTACGGCTGGCTTCTAGTGGGTAAAGTCCAGCGATGCTGCTGAGCTTCTCACAATGCCCAAGACAGTCCCCACAACCATGTACAGCCCAGCTCAAAGTGTCAGTAGCGTCAAGGCTGAGAAATTCGGCATTAGACCCCCCAAGGCATCTCAGTCTGCTCCCAAAAAGTTAGAAACTACAGTCCCATAGTTTTATTTGCACAATGAAGGGCATAGACAAGAGGCGTCTCGGCAGCCTGACAAATACTTTTCACCAACTTCTGGCTCATACATGCTGCCAGGATTGCATTGATACCAAAGACTCCAGTATGCCGCAACCTCTTGTTAGATAGCTTTACACAAAATCTGAGTACTTGATCCCACTACTAAGATTCAGTGGGTCGCTGCACTCCTGAATACCATTACTTGCATTGCCACCAGGTCGTTCAACAGTTTGCACAAAAGCCATCCAAAAACAGATGACTATCAGCCAAGCCATACTTGAGAGCATAGACTGAGGTGGCAGCAGTCCTTCAGATGTTAAGCCTATGCCCTTCTGTTCACATTTTCAGCTGGATTCTAGGCAATAAGAACATTCGCAAGCCTGGGAATTGAGGCACCTGGTTCTCCCATTAATGAACTCTAGGGCTTAACCTCAGTTTCTTTCTGCATAAATTGCAGAACTTGGGGTCTGTATTAGTCTGTGTTTTACCAAAGAAACAGAACCAGTAGGAGATATATATTAAAAGATTCACTGTAAGAAACTGGCTTACATGATCGTAGGGCCTGGTTAGGCAAGTCTGAATTGTATGGGGCAGGCCATCAGGAAGGGCAGGCTGGAACTCTCAGGCTCCGACTGAAGTCAAAGTTCACAGGAAAAATTGCTTCTGGGAAATCTGTTTTGCCCGCAAGGTCTGTCAACTGATTGAATTGCCCATCCAGACTATCCAGGACAATCTCCTGTACTGGAAGTCAACTGAGTATGACCATTAATCACACCTATTAAATCCCTTCACAGCACCCCCCACATCGGTGTTTGAATCACTGGGGACTATAGCCAAGCCAAGGTGGGACATGAAACTGACCATCACAGGCTCCATGGTGTCTCCGTTTCTTTGCAGCTTTTAGAATCCGTGATTCTAATATTAATCATGTCACATTTCAGGCTGATATTCAGGCACAAATGCAACAAAAGAAGAACACCTAAGGAGCTGACTCGGAGGTTAGAAGGTCACAGAACCCTGGACTAAGAGACGAAATGCAAAGATGTGGGTCTGGCCACAGCCAGGGCCTCCCTCACTGCCAATCAAGAAAGATTTAGAGAAGATGCTGCTGACCAGGGGCTTTTCTTTAAAAATGCCACGGGCAAACCATCTGTTTACTGTGATTAGAAACTAGATAAAAACTTTTAAGGAGCCAGTTATTTGCTCAAGAAAAAAAAATGGGGAGAAAATATGAGTGGAGCAACTAGGACTTATAATCAGAGAATTTTCAAGCTAGAAAAGGATCTTAGAAATAACTTTGTCCAACTCACTCGCGTTACCAATAATGGGACTGAGAATGTGAGATTCCTGAGTTGCAATGGCCAGAAGCTCTGCCCAGAGTTATAGGCAGGACGAAAGTCATGATTCCCAGGCCAAAGCTCTCGCCACATCTCCCCCCAGCAAGACAAGGAAATGTGCATGGGCCTAAAATGCAAGGCTTCTACCTCCTCAGCAGAGCTGGCTCTTTACTGCTGGCATTTACTCTGACAGAGATCAGTAACTACAAAAGGGTACACTGTTAATGCAAGATGACAAATTCTAAAATTGGCTTGTGTTCCCAACTGTCACTTTAAGAGGTGAATGACCTTTCTTTGGTTCTTTATAAAAACCTCTGATTTCATCCAGCTCAGCATCCCCGCACTTCCTCCCACAGTCACTTGCTATGAAAATGTCATTATTCTATTTTGAAGAGGCGAGAGCAGTTGTGCTCCTTTTGTAATGACTATGTTTTCAGAAAGAAAAAAAAAGGAAGCTAAGGGCAGAAACACTTTCATGGATCAGTCATGCATCCAAAGCGTACCAGGGAAAAATAAAGTAGAAAATACAGTGTCAACTCCCATGTCAAAGACAGAATCCCCTACCTCTGTGGCTTCATTCAGATCCAGGATTGAGAGACATGTCTTGCTAACCATCTTCGAAAAGTATATCCAACAGCCCTTCGCCTAACTTGAGGGATAGAAACAGTTTCCCCTATCCAACGCCCACCTCCAAATTCTCTTTCCTAAACCCTATTAGTTAGGAATCTTCGGTGACAAGAAACTGGAATCTGCAGTGAGATTAAGCAAACCAAGAGATAACGTTGGGTTCAAATTTAAAAAATCCTAAGTATGGTGACCATCTCTGTAACTGCTTGGCCCTAAGGACTAAGAACCAATAATCAAAGGTAATTTCATCTTCCCCAAGTAACAGGTGAGAAGAAGAAGGAACGGGAAGAGAAAGGGAAAGAAAAAAGATTTTTAGAAAGTGCTCTTGACTCATTTAAAGGAAAAGGAACTCACAAAGGATGTGGCCTGCCCAAGACGCTTCAAAGCGATGCAAGTCCTCTATGGCCAGTCGTGTTGCCTTTGTAAGGAGTGTGGCTGAGTTACCAGCGAGGCTCCCTGATGACAAAGATAAGCAGCAACTGTATTAAATGGTCATCAGTGAATGATACTCAAGAGTGAGTACTGCTCTGGTGCCTCTTGACACCAAGTAACCCAACTTTGATATCAATGGCCTATTCAACAGGCGTAGAAGCTGGGTAATCACCTTGCCGGGGATGAGAAAAGAGCAGTTGGTATTCCATTAGTTAATATTTGTGTAGTATCTTTCATTTAAATGTTGGCATAGCCTATCCTCTAGGTAGTGGGCCAATGGTCTCAGGAAGAATGTACTATGTGAGGGGCGCACTTGAGGAGCAGACTAGCAACTGCCCTGCGTGAGCCTCTTTTCTCCCCATGGGCTGTGATGCCTCCCGGCAGATCTCAGTAGGAGAGCCACAGACAGTAGCAGCTTGAAGCGCAGCATCTGACGTCTACAGCCACGCCACCCGAATTTGTGCCCCGGCTCTATAACCCTCCCAGGAGTGTGGCTTGTGCAAATCACTGAACCTATGGACTTCTGGTTCTTTTTAGCTCTGAGATAAGAAGGGAACCCATCTCGGAGAGCTCTCATGAAATTTAAAGAAGATAAAGAATGCAAAGCACATAGCAAACACTCCATAAATATAAATAGTTACTCTGGGTCAGAACTTCCTAATCTTATTCATATCATAACACACATTTTGAAAAAAAAAAAAGTTGAAGTTTGCATAGTGAACTAGCAAGGACCAGGCTCCCCGTAGACAAAAGGGGAGGCCCCCAGGGGCTGAAGGGCTCTATTTCTTACCACAACTGCCACCCACTTGCTGCTGGCCAGCTACGAAACTCTCCTCCCCACACTGGACGTTTACTCCAATTTACAGACAACATGTTTCTCAGGACACTACCGCAGCCGCCAACTTAAAGACTCTACATTTTCAAAGAAAGGTGTTGTCTCTCTTCCTCAAACAGTTACAAGCTATTATATTTCTTAATAATGTAAAGAGAATTATTCTTTAAAATATCCACCCCACCTAATATTTCCAGACAGAGCGTCGTCACCAAGTCTTATGGTTAGAAACAGGAAGATGAAGGACAATTCTGAAGTTGAGGACTTTCATCGTCTGAACCCTTCCTTACCATACTCAGATAAATCGTACTTGCTGAGAGAGAGGCTGAACCCAGAAAGGTCTGGGGACCAGGTGAACCCCGTAGGCCTCCACGCAGTCTCATTCTGCCCCTTTCTGCCCCGGCATTGAATCCTCTCTCCTCAGACCAGCTTTCTCATCTCATCAGCCACTTGGCAAATGTGGCTGCCCCTCCACCTTCGAGTTCACATGCTAAAGCTGCAACTCTCGCCTGAGTCCAGTCTCAAATTTCTGAAAAGACAGTCTGATTGGACCAGCTGCCCATGCTTCTAAAACAAGGGCAGCAGGAGCCCAGGAGCCAGAGCCCTTTCCTAAGATCCAGTGCAAACATTTGGGAGGTCAGTTCACAAAGAAAAAAGGCTATAGACCTAACATCTGACTCCACTGCTTTGTCCATTACAGTGTCCATCCTGTCATCTGACCTGAAATACCCACCACGACTCACCCTTTTAACACACTGAAGTCTCTTGTTAAAAGCATACTGATTTCCTAGCAGTGTATATTCTAAGATATTTTCGGTCATTAACATCTAAAAATGAATGTGCATATTTGACATGGAACAGGAATGTTTTGGGTAGAAGTAGGAGGCCTGGATGTTTGTCAAAGTACAAGGCAATTATACTGAACAGCTCCCCATGCAGGGTACCCTGAGAAGACTGAAGCTCTCCCAATAGATGCAGAGAAGCTGGGAGACAGAAAAATAAAAGAGGGAGAGAAGTGGCAATAAGATAGGGACTGTGAAAATGAATGTGCATACCTTCCCAGCAATTCTGCTTACAGCCAGGCCTGCTCAAGGACCAGGGCACCAAAAGCTGTTTTAAAACCAGCATTAACTAATGATGCCAAATCTCTCCAGAAAATCAGCCAAAGGGAAAAATCAAAGCTCGGCAGAGAGTAAAATTATCCTGCCCCACGAGAAGGAAAATTTAGCTGCAGAATTGATTCCAAACGAAAAGCTAGAACACGTAGTCTGACAAAGGACTCTTCTTCGACTTCAGAGGGAATGAGGCAGTCTGAAGAATATACTTTTTGGATACTCAAATATCGGAAATTACTAGATATGTCAGTGGTATATGAGAAAAGGAATACATTAGATTTTTGCAGTAGAGTTAATTTGAGAGTTCCAAAGGGACTATTGAAACTGTTTTCAATTTTAAGAAACAATATAACAAACAGCAACACATTAAGCCAGAGAAATTTTCAAGGGACTGATTGAGGTTATGGTCTATGGAAGCGCCATTCACCTCAGACTATTAGTCAATGAGCTGATATTAATTAAGAGGTCTCAGGGTGCTTTCCAGTGGGTTTTCTTCCTTTTACTGCAATCAGACAGCATTACTTTGATGTATCATGATGAGTTAAATGAGTTGCTTTAAGAGCCGCGTTGTTTCTAACATTTTGCAACACTGTATTGAGCAAGGAATCATGCCCCTCCCCATCTCGCAACAACCTCCTTTTAAAAAAAACGACTATCATTTCACATGCATCCCCTGGAAAACTCACTTAACCTTTGCACAGAACTTACGGTACTCTCTTTATCAGTTAAGATTTGTATGTAAGTCACTTCGGTTTATTTAAGGTGGAACAGGGACATGATAACAGGCCACTGAGCTGTCTCAAAGAGCCAATGGCAGGCCCACTACCACAAATTAGAAAGCAGAGGAGATTTACGTTCCTCTTACCATGTCCTGGGTTCTTCCTTCTTTTTCTGCAAATGCATTTCTCCTACAACAAGTGAAAGATGGCCACTCCATATAGCTCTGATGTTTATAGTCAAAGATCCGCTCATATTAAACCCAAATTTCTAGGTCAGGGAACCTGATTAACCCATCCTAACCCCACTCCGGCTCAGTCACCTTGGGCCATCCCCCACCTCTTCCTATCTCCACAGCAATGCTCCCTCCTGTTTGTACTGTGGGTTATAGGTTCTGTGGCCTTTTTTCTATCTGACCATTCTGATTTCTTTCACAAATATCTCAGAAGATCCTATTGCACCAACAGCAAGCAGTCTTCCCTGTGTTCCATTGTTGGTATGGAAGTATTCTCTTTATATCATTTCAGAGGAACTCTGTTAGGAAGAAGTGGATGTGAGTAAACTGCCTGCCATCTCAACACAACCACCCTATTTTTTCCAGCTATTTTTTTCTTCCTTTTCTTCGCAACCCTTCCTTTAACCTAATCCCATATCAAAGCATAACTTCAATCACGTCACTCCCCAAAGCAAAGTCTTCAAAGACTACCACTGGCGGAGACTACAAATTCCTTATGCTAATATTTAAGACTGTTCATGACCCAGCCCTAAGGACTCTTCTGAGAAACCCCCGACCCCTTGCCTTCTTGAAACACATTCTTCATTTCTGATAAAGTTCCCATTTACTGCACTTCCCCAAATAGTGACTGCACTCCCATTTTTCTGCTTCTACAGTTTTTCCTGCCTCTCCCCTCTGCCTTATTGCTCACGACAATTCTACACCTAACAGTAATCTTGCTGACTCTAAAGACTCTGAAAACGGTTGACCTCTTAAAGCCTTCCTGCCCCCTCAGATCCACGTATGTCACCTCTCCTTTCTGAAAAATCCGTACAACTCTGAACAGACCTTTTTTTTTACAGTTATCTCCTTACACCTTGTCTTTTTCTTCCTGATTAAAATATTATCTCTCGTTCTTACATTCCTTCATTACTTCTATGATAATGCAATTACAAATAGCTTTATCATAAGCTATCTTCACTAAATTTGTTTTACATATTTGGAATCTTTACTGTAACCTCGATAAAATCAAGATCCAGATATCTTACTTTTAAAGTGGCTTCCTATTCAAAGAAACATAACTCAGCAACCAAAAATAATTTCAGTCCCAAACCCTTGATTGTGCCTCTCATGAAACACGAAGAGGATTCAGATCCGTAGTCCACAGTGCCATAAAAAAGTATAAAAATTTCTCTTCAATCCATTTCTGTCAGACTTTGCAGCTACTCCAGAGCACCTCTCTCTATATGTAATCCCCTCATCCTCTTTAAACTTTTCCACTTCTCTTAGCTTTATCCTGAACCAGAGTTGGGTCAAGACCTAATCAGATTCCCTCCCCTGGAAACTCAGAAGTAAGACTGAGATATTTCAGATCCATATGAGCAGATCTTTTGAATGTAAAAGCATTCCACTGTTACAGAAGAAATCTGTTTGACAAAAGAAAATTCTCCTCCAGTAAGAAAGACTACTTCTTCAGAAGGCAAGAAAGAAGTGGGAGGGGAAATAGATTGACAATTACAAAATTCTCTCAGTGGAGACAGCATGAAATCTTAGTGAAAGCATGAATCTAATATTTAAACTAAGACGGCAGCCTAAGAGTCTGCTGCATATTCCCTCCCTCGTCACTCTTTTACCTTTTAGAAAGAACTTACAAATACATAGATAAAATAAGCAGGGAATATCGAGTCATCTTAACAAGCACCAAATTTTATGGCTCGTGAGCATTTCAATGCAAGCTGATGGAAACAGGAAAGGCATCTTAAAAGAGACAGAATTTCTGATGGGTTTTAAATATTTTAAAATTTTTAGATAAATGGAAAAAAAAACAGGAAGTAAATCAGGTGAGTTCAGCAGTCTCACCTGAAAAGTTCTCCAGAGGAAAGGCTGGTTTACTTTGAGTATCTGAGGGCGTCTTAGCGCCGTGGTCCAGAAGCTCTGGCACTGGAGGTGAGGGCCACGAGGGAGGGCAGGCAACTGAGGAGGCAACAGTGCCACCATGCCCACCCAGGTCAGGGCTCCTCTTCCACTGTGGACTCCTACTGACTCCACTGTAGGAAGCCAGCTTCTTGGCCCTGGTCTGCCCTTATACAATTGGCCCCTTCCAGCTCATCTGGTGGTCCAATATTCAACCTTTTTGTTTTTACTTTCTTTAAATTATTCCCTTCAAGTTCTTTCTATTCTTATACTTTTTTTTACTTTTAGCATGTTACCATATTTTGCCCTGTATAATGCATACCCATGTTTTTGTGCTATTTTATACAGGATTATAACACCTAGGGTATATAATCATTATATCCATGTATAATGTGCAGCCTTATTTTTCCCTCAAAAATTTGAGCAAGAAAGTGTGCAGCATCATACACAGCAAAATCCAGTAGTTATTCCCTGTGCTCAGTTTTAATCTTATCTATTTTTATACCTTTAACTTTTCATCCTTTCTTCTATATCTTGATCTTTTATCTCTTTTTCTTTCATGGTTTTAACCTTTTATCTCATTGGCCTCTAGCCTTTTGTATTTATACTAAATATCATTCACTTAATCTTTTTTTAAGGTTTAACCTTTAATCTTTACTTAGAGTTTTATTCTTTTATGTTTTTAGCTTCTATTTCCTGTACATTTATTTTCTTTTTCCTCTGATCTTTCTTTCAATTTTTTAATTGTCTTTTAAATATCTTCCCTTCTTCATAAAATGAATAAAGCTCCCTCTTCTTCCTCTTCCCTTATGATAGTTGACATTTAAAATTTTTATTGTCATAGTGACTGGTAGGAGGTGAGACCAAAGGGGGCTGTCACTACATCTGGACAGTGGGGGGAGGTAGGGGACTTTCTTTTTATTGTTCAACTCCAGATCCCCAACCCAACCTGCTCCTCAGTCCCACCCCCACCTCTAGTCTCCATGGCCCTTCTAGTCCTGTTTACAATGACTCTCAGAAAATCCCACCGGAAGAGATTTAAAAACCTTTAAGGAAGCCCTGGCCAAGTAGTTTGGTAGGTTAGACCATTGTGCCAATATGCCAAGGTCATGAGTTCAATCCCCAGTCAGGGCACAAACAAGAATCAACCAATGTATGCATCAATAAGTGCAACAACAAATTGATGTTCCACTCTCTCTCCCTTCCTCTTTCTCTCTAAAATCAATTAAAAAAAGAAAAAGAAAAAGAAAAAAAAAAACCTATGCAGAAACCCTTCCTAGGGCTCTAATTTTTCATGCAATTGGTTTGCTTAACTTCCTAGAATTCTGCAATTATTGTGGTTGTTTGGCAGGGGAAGGGCCTTTTTTTTTTAGCTGTTTTTAGATTTATGGAGATGTACAGAGAGCTAAAATAGAGATATAAAGGAAATGATGGGCAGAAACAGTGAATGGGGCAAGGATGTGGGAATAGAAGAAGAAAAATATTTTTTTTTAGATCTTACTTATTTATTTTTTAGAGAGAGAGGAAAGAAGGGAAAAAGAAAGGGAGAAAAACATCAAGATGTAGTTGCTTTTCACATGTCCTCTACTGGTGACCTGGCCTGCAACACAGGCATGTGCCCTGACTGGGAATCAAACCAGCGACCCTTTGGTCTGCAGGTTTGCACCTAATGCAGTGAACCACATCAGCCAGGGTGGGAAAATATCTTTATTAGGTTTAGGGCAAAGCATGTCAAGAGTACCCCATGAACAAGTAGATAATGGCTCAGGCAAGAACCTCCGTAGGAAGGCCTTACCATGCAATGCCCTGAGCTGCTTTTTTGAGGCTGGGAGTCTCCAAACTGTGGAGCCTCCTGACCAAGAGATATGTTCAGGAGAAGACCCACCAGGAGCACTGTCAGATGAGTTACCTCCTCAGATGAGTTACCTCCATGGTCCACCTCTTGTCTTTTTTTTTTAAAGATTTTATTTGTTTATCTTTAGAGGGGAAGGGAAGGAGAAAGGGAGAGAGAAACATCAATGTATGGTTGCCTCTCGTGTGTCTCCTGCTGGGAACTGGCCTGAAACCCAGGCATGTGCCCTGACTGGGAATTGAACTGTGATCCTTTGGTTTGCAGGCCCATGCTCAATGCACTGAGCTACACCAGCCAGGGCCCACCTCTTGTCTTAGTAAGGTCATCAATAGTGTGCTCCTCCCAGGTCTCCACTTCTGCCCTGTGCTTATTAGGGAAAAGCTGGTCTAAGTTGGCATTTTTACATATGTGGTTATTTTATAGAAAGCAACTGTTGTTAATCTGCTAGGAGTTACACTGGAAAAACAGATCCCTCAGAGTATTAAAATCCATAAGAAAAGTGAGGCCCAATTCCTCCCAAATCATGGGCCTAGAGTACAGGTGGCAAACACAAGGCCTGTGACCCGAATCCACCCCTCCACCTTGTTTTATCCGGCCCAGCACCTTCTTTCTACGCAGTGGCAGTGCCAAGCTCTCACTTAACTGTTAAGGGATTTACACAGTCCTAAAGTTACATTCAGTTCTTTGAAATCAACCTCAAGGCTGATGTGGCCCCCAGTGAAAATGGGTTTGACATCCCTAGCCTAGTGTCTTCTTTTAGGGAAATCGTTGAACATAAAGATATATCTGCCATCAGAATTGTGAATAATAACAGCTCTATAATAAATCTGACAAGCCCACTGACTAAAAGTAACCTCCCACGGTGATCTGAGCATAAAAGTCGTGGTCAGAAGTCAAGCCCCAGGCATATCACTTCTTTATCAAAACGTTTATCTTTGCCTTAAGCAAGCCCTGTCCATTGTTTCTTTGTATCAAGGTGAACACACCTTTTAAATGCCCTTTTCAGACCCTTCGGAAGCTTAACCATCCTCAAGAAAGCACATAATCTATTAACTACCCTGCAATCTAATTCCCACTTCGCTTTCTCCCAGCTTCCTATATTTTCCCTTATGCTTCCGTCTTATTCCAAATATAAAGGAAACTGCAAAGCTGTCATTCTGGGAAGCATTTTCTCAGTCTGTTGAGAACTTGCTTCCAGGCATGTCCTCTGTTCAGTTCAAATAAACTCTAATAAAATCTTATAAAAGTTTTCTATGATTTGGACATTCTTACGTCAACAGACTTCAGGGATTCTCCCTCTGCATTGTCAGAGAGCACAATGAAATTCTAGAAATGATTTAACTTAGTATTTAAGACTCAATAATAATGGTATTTTTTTATCCTCACCTGAGGACATGCTTAGTGATTTTAGAAATCCCTCTCAGGGGAAGAGAGGAAGAGAAACAGATCATTTGCCTGTAGTATGTGCCCCAACCAGGAACCAAACCCACAACCTAGGCATGTGCCCTGACTGGGAATTGAACCTACAACCCTTAGGTTTACAGGGCAACATTCCAATCAACTGAGCCACATTGACCAGGGCAATAATGGTAATAGTCTTGATTTTATGTACTTCTTTTCTATCAGACTTTCTGCTCTGTACATACCACATGGGAAGTTTTCCCACAATGGGCCCTAACTCCTTGGTGCACAGCATTATTTATCATTTCTAACCTGCCTCAGAATTTTACATACCCAATCCTTTCTAAGAAACTGGACCCTTTACCCACACTCACCTATGGCAGAACACCATTCTCCCTAGTCCTCAAAAAAGTTTGATTGGCTGGCTACCTCCCTAGTAACCTTAACTCAGAAAACAAAAACAAAAAAGAAAGCAGACAAGCTTACTTTCAGAGCCTGGTGAGACATAGTCTGCCTTCCCCAAGACAGCCTTGCCTTGCCAGAGAAACAATGTTCAGCGGTCGCATTCAACACATGCGAAAATGTATTCCCTCCCATCAGGAGCGTGCCCTGTAGCTGCTGAAACTTACCTGCTGAAACATGACGGAATCACAAGAGTAGGAACACTGGTGTGCTGAGATTGTAGATGTTTTAACATTACTTGCTTATAAAATAGTCTAGATTTAAAAATATTTTTCTGCCCATATTTATTGCTTTACACATTTTATCTTTCCAACTATAGGGGGAAAGTGTCTGACAGAAAAATTTCAGGTGACTTTTTGAATCCACTGATTCAAAGGATCATAAACTCTACCCTTCAGGTAAATTGTGTTTCCTGTCTCGAGGTTCCCTATGTGGTATTTCTTTGATTAACTTCTGGTATTGACTTGACTTGATACATCTTAGGGGATAAAGAACACCAGTACTTGCAGGACACCCACTGCAACCCAGGCAAAAGTACCAGAAAACACTCAGAGGGGTCCGTCGCCTCCCCCTTATCTGCAGGATGGTAGGTTCCAAGACCCCCAGGGGACGCCTGAAACTACGGATAGTGTGGAAGCCTGTGTATACTACCTTTCCTACGCATACACATCTTTTCACCAAAAGGAAGCTGCCCTTTACAGCTTCTCTTTGCCACATCCAAACTGTAAGAATCACTGCTCCCGAACTCTGGGGCTATTAACTACGCAAAATAAAGGACACTTGGAGACAAGCACTAGACTACCGCAACAGTTGATCTGGTAACAGAGAAGGCTACTAAGTGTCTAATGGGCTGCATATACAGGATGAATACCCCGGACAAAGGAGTGATTCACCTCCCATGAGCAACAGAGCAAAATGGCAGAAGATTTCATCATCTACACAGAACAGCACACCCCTAACCACTAAAACTGAAACAATAAATGAGGGGGGAACGACTACATACAAGTTTCCTTTGAACTTCATGTTGGAGATAGATGTGTTAACCTAAATGGAAAATTCCTCACCAAATGTATTTATGAACAGAACCTGGTGAGGCTGCCAGGTGGCATTGTGGGTGAAATCTACCCATCTCTATGTCAGAAGTAAGTTATATCACAGATCGTATCGGTCACTCCTCTCTTTCCATTATCACCCTTAAGACTGATGTAACAACCTGAATGTCAATTCTTAATGTAAATATCTGAAAGCCAACCTTCATTCCAATAGCAAATATGCAGGGACTTGTTCATTTCTGCCTTCATGTACTTTTTCCACATGATCATTTTCCTCTGTTTATTTTTTTATCTATGTGTTTAGATTTGGTTTTATCTTGTTGTGTTATTTATTAAAAAGAGAAGTCTTATCTAGAACAAGTTAGATAATGAATAAATAGGGAAATATTATTTAAAAGTTTTCCATGTAAATAATTGTGGTGTATAAACACGGGGGAGTCAGTAAATATTTCTGAGTATTGGAGTTATAGGAGTTAGCAGTTGGAGTAGGACTTGCTATATGGTCAATGCCTATGGCTGAGATAGCCTGCTTATAGGAACGCCAGTTACAAAGTGACTGCAGGGTCATAAACAGTGCGTGAGAAAGGACTGAAAGAGGCCACACTGAACAAGAATTCACTATGCTTGGTGACAATATATTAGGCATACAGAGAACTCGTATATGATTTATATTAGGACTTGTCCAGGTTATTTAATCTCTCAAAACCTCTTGTGTCCTCATCTGCAAAATGGGATCAACTATAGTTAGAGTTTTTTCATAGACTTTTTTCCCCAAAGAGTAAATGAGATAATACATGTAATCTGTTAAGCATAGTGCCTTTTATATAGTAAATGCTAAATAAATCTTAATTATTATTAAATACAGAGAAAAATAATGAATTAAAAATAGATTGCAGAATTGGAGGTAGTGTGTCTGAGGAAATAGTAATGTCATTGGCAACATTAGATAGTTATTCTGGGAGAGACAAAATTAATATATTGGGATATAGTTGTCACATTCCCAGACACTATGGGCATAAACTTTGGAATAAAACTCAAGGGATGCATTTTGAATTAACTCCTGTTTTACAAACATTTCCAACCATTTTCCCAGCATCTCCACCCACCCCACCTAAACATCCCTCTCAGGTGTGCTTCCTGTTTGCCTTGATTTAAAAACAACATCAGGTCCATCTCCATCGCTCCCTCTGTCATTGGTGTCAGCCCACTCAGGTTCGCCTTCCTGCTTCATTTACATGCTGTTTACTTCCTCTTCCAGATTATTAATGAAAAAGTTAAATAAACCCATCCCTTGTGGCTTACCACCAGAGCAGCTTTTCCCCAAAATGGGGATGCCATAATTTATCATCAGTCTTTTATTTTTCTCCTCTCAAGTCAGTATCCAGAATCACAACTGGCTCTTTAAATAAAACAATGGGAACTAATTCAGAATATATTATAATCATATCCACCCCATTTATAAATGGAGATTGATATACAGTAGCTATAAATCCCTAAATCAGAAAGACTAGGAGGGAATAAAATAGTCAAAAGGAAGTTATGGGGGAAAGTCTGGAATAATCTGTACCTTTCCACTGGTAAAAAAATGTCTGAACCATACACCTAAGCTCAAATCAAGGCAATTACCTTACTTTTCACTTCATAACATAACTGTAGGTCTTTAGTACATCGAATTTGTTATTTCCTCTGTTTTTAGTTTTAAGTTTTCTTAAAAGGTTTTTCTTTTTCTCCTACTTCCAATGGTTTGTGCTAGTAAAACACATTTGCTTAAATTAGGTATCACCGAGTAACACCCAGGGTTTGGGAATCAAGGGCTGCACCCCTGTAAAGAGAGGAGGGACAACCAGAGAGGCCTTGCCCAGCTTGGAGAGGAAGAGATAAAATAGTACAAGAGGAAAGAGATTTTAGGAAGAAAATGCATGGGGTCCAATTACGAGCTCACATTTTATTAGTTCTCACATGTCCCTACAGAGAGTGTTGCTGAATGAAATAGGATTCGGCAGCCTGTTGCCATGCGCAGGCATAATGCAATAATTGGTGAGGAAGAAAAAAGGTTTTTATTAAAAAGGTTGCCCAATTTTGGGAAGCTGGGAACTCCCCTGCCCCATGCCATTTTCTTTTGAAAAACAGAAAGAAGTCAGCCACCTCCAGGACCAGAATCAGTGTCCAGACACCCGACTTCAATCTTATCTGTCCCCTGGGGCCCAAGGTGGTACCTTGAACAGGTCTGTCTCTCCAGCTCCAGGCTCTCTCTCTCTCTGGAATGCACACTTGTGGGGTCAGCATCTCCATTGCCTCACCACAGCTTCCTCCCTCTCCTGGGCCCAGATGCACTGCCAGATCACAGCAGCTGGTCCTTCGAGAAGCTCCATCCATACACGGGGACCAGGCATCCAGGGCTGCTCGTGCCCCTTGGCCAGGAAATGTTCCTAGCCCACACTGTCTGTGCACTGCTTTCAGAATGAGAGAATGGGAGAAGTCCCCTGGGCTGCTGCTGGCAAAGCATATATCCCATGCAAGCCTGCTCCCCACTAGGCAAGCAAGGGCAAGGCAAGGCAAGAGCCCTGAATGGGCCTGGGGTCAACAAGGCCCTCGAAAGCTCTGTCTCCCCCGACCAAGCAGACAAGTGGACTGCCAAAAAGGACAAGTTTTAGAATGCCCTCCATTTAAATGTTTCACCCCAAAGTCCCACGCAAGGCAGAAGTGCCCCAAATCCCCACCAATCTAGTCCGGCATCCACCACACTTGTCAGTCTGTGCAGCGTGCCTGCCCCTCCTCCTACTGCCGTGATCCAGAAGCAGACAGGAGGGTTTCTAGTCACACGGGGCGTAGCACCTCTGCCTAGGTGGGGCGTCACACACTGGCTTGTTCACTCTCACTTGGGAGTATGGAGTCATGTGTCAGCTTTGGCTTCAGTCTGCCACTTTGGGGTTTCCTGCAACACCTGCCTCACTTTGAGAGTGCAGCCTTTCTTCCTGTGTGTCACACCATGCTGCTCAGTTGCTGGGGCAATGCAGGCTGGCGCACTGCACTAGCCTGTTTACTACAGTGCAGCCTCCTCCTATAGCCCCTCTCTCTCAGGGAAGGCATGCTCTTTTGTGCTGGCTCAGGGTTTCTCCCTGCCCCCCCCCACAAGGGATCTAGCTAGACCTCTCTATTATAATAGGTGAGGCCCCAGAACTTCAGAGTAACTTGAATAGTCAAGATGGGAATAAATGGCCATTTTACTCTTCATCTAGGCATGAGTATCCTCTGATGGGCACCCCCTGTGGGCTCGTGGGCCAGCAATCCTGTCCTCTTCTCAGAGTCACAGAGCTCCACAGCTTTAACATACTCATATTCCTCACTGAAATGTAGCCAAGTGTCAAGAACAGTCTTCAATATCTGGGCTTTATTGCTTATTGGTTCTCTGAGCCTCAACCTCCTCATCCGTAAGATGGAAGTAATGTGTACCTGACAATACTGTTGGAAGGATTCAATAAGACAACTGGAATAAAGCACATCCCTAGGCAACTAATTGCTAGGAAATACCAAAGGCAACAGATGGTTTTCTACTGATACCAGGAATTACCTGATGAAAGATCCTTAATTTTTTAAGTCATAAATTTTAATATCTAATGTTTTAGCAGGGGTGACAAACTCATTTTCACCAGAGGTCACATCAGCTTCACAGTTGCCTTCAAAGGGCCAAATGTAACTTTAGGACTGTATAAATGTAACTACTCCTTAAGAGTTAAGTGAGAGCTTGGCACTGCCGGTGGGTAGAAACACGTTTCCAGGCCAGATAAAACAAGGTGGAGGGCCGGATTCAGCCCTCAGGACTCATGTTTGCCACCTGTGTTTTAGAGTTCCAAGCTACCTGCCACAGGAGAGGCTGCAACTTAGACAGCGAGCTAAAGAGAACTGTTAAAATTTCAAGATGAATCATGGGTTCCATACCTGGTACTACCAGCCTTCGTATAAATCTAACGAGCACCAGGTGACTCCCTGGTGACTCAGCCAGGGACAAAGAAAAGACAGCATGCTATTCTCCACACCAGCAAACCTAGGTGTTGAGGATGAAGTGGAAACTTCAAATGAAACAAATAATTTTTTACGAGGCCATCAAACAATCACTTGGTTGAGTGTTTTTTTCAGAGGAAGGCAATTAAGTTGAACTTCCTTCAGGACATTCTTCCCCAGAAAAAAAGACACCTTTGCAGCTTCACGCAATGAGCTCCATCAGTCAGCTTGAGGAGGCCTGGAATCAGAAAAGCTGTGAGAAACTAAACACACTCAAACATCAAGCTCTACTCTGCAGGTATTTCCCTAAATCCTGGTACCTCTCTCACTGTAGCCCTCCCCTCACCCAACCCCAACCCTGTTCCTGTGAGGCATCATCTGAAGAAGCAGAAAACTAAACAGAGTTTATAAATCTTTGTACTTCAGAAGAAGCTCATTTTAGTTTCAGAGTTCCATCTGATACATATTCAACATTTCCCTTAACTTCCCTTTAAGCAATTTTGATGCTATTGTATTGCAAAAGTGACCTTCCTGGACAGGAAAACAGTACTTCAGAGTTAGTAATCAGCTGCTACATCACCTCTAAAATGGCCATGCAGGCTCTATAGATTAAGGAAAGATACACTCCCCCACCACATTAGAATTGTCAGTAATACCTGGGAAGTTGTTACGTTCCCAGGTAAAGAGGTATTACTACAATGACTTGACCCTTCCCTGCTTACCCCAGGATGAGAAATTACAACTATTCAACAGGGGAGGTTTAAGGCCCATGAAAATGGGCCTTTTTTTTTCTCCTCACAAAATACACTGAAGTAAAAATATATCTGGGGAGAGGCAGGTCCTGCTGCCAACAAAGGTTTCTGACATTTGAAGAAAAAATTCTCTCCACAGGACAGAACTACAAAGGAGATCAAAAGCATAGTCTTGATCCTAGCTCCAACAACATGAAAACCATTACAATAAATCATTTCTCCATGGAAGAATCTTTGCTCTATACGAAGTTGTCAGAAGCCTCCCTCATACACACAAAGGGTACTTACATTATACACCAGAAAGGAGCACTGAAAAACTAACTTGAGAATGGGAAAGATAAATGAACACCTACAACAGAAGTTGGGTAATTCCTAAACAGCAAAAGTCAAGAAAAAAAAATCCTGGAGTTGGACTTTGATGCATTTCTATTTGTTTCATGAGTAAGTGTGTCCCAGCGCCACCCATCACTAAATGTCCAGCCATGTTTTACAACCAGCTCACGTGTGCTGATTTCAGTTGCCGCCAGTTTTGCAGCAAGAATACCAACTTGTCACAGTTCTATATGATGGAACTGAGAAGCCCTCTTTGTTTGGAGGCTGGTGACTTTTTATCCATTTATTTCTTCTCAGTGTACCAGAGTTGCTATGAGTGTCTCTTTCCTGATTGGTATATATTTAATTTCTGTCTGCCTGGGATGGTCTCACTTCATTAATCTCTAATTAAAGAAACCACCGGAGAATGTGGTAACCCCAAGGTTGAGGTGGGGTTTTTTTTAACATGGTTCAAATATTTGTTCCTTTTGCCAAATGATATTGAAATATTCATGTCAAATTAGCATAAAGCACATCCTGTTTTATGAGGAAATGTTGCAGAACACTATCTATAACTGATGCATACGATATAAGTTTTCTATTTTCATACACAAGAACAGGCTCACATATATCAAGGGCTTATTACTTGAGGTTTCTCAAGCCACTGAAATTTTCCCTGTGGTATCTAGAACATAACAAACTTAATTAAGAGTTTTGTGGTTCAAATACTCTTAAAATTCATAGAGAATGCCTTTAAAAGCATTTTGTCATTATATAATTTAGGGAGCTAGGACGTGAGAAAGGAGATGCTAAAGGAATTTTCATCTGCAGGATTTTTCCTTCCCTCGGTGTTGACCAGGTAGAGCACCGGGCTACAGGTAGCGGAGTTATGCGGACGCTCAGGTTTATAGAATATTTTTTGGCTCAGTGTATAAAGTGAAAGTCAACAGTGTGTATAACGTTGTGATTTACAAAAAGAAATACATATTTGGTCTTCACCCCAGTTGCTGGCACAGGGCTTCTAAAACCCTTGGAATTTCTTGAGTGATACACAAGAGCAGTAGAAGTGTCTTTTGTTATATTAATGAGATAATTTTTATAAAGCTCCTAAGTATGGGGGCCAGTTGCCAGGGAGGCCAACCCCGCAGTTATAGGGTTGAAACTTTCAACCTACCTTCCTCACCTCCAGAGAGAGGAGAAGGGCTGAATCAATCACCATGGGCCATTGATTTAATCAGTAATACTTATGTATTGAAGACTCCATCAAAAGCGAAAAAGGAGGAGGTTCAGAAAGCTTTTGGACTGGTGAACCAGGACATTGCCATGTGCTGCCGTGTCTGCCCCAAACTCTGGAGAGACGGAGGCTCCTTTCCTCACCTATCTCTTCATTTGGCCATCGATTCACATCCTTTGTAAAAAACTGATAATCTAAGGAATAAACTGGTTTCCTGAGTCTGAGCCTCTCTAGCAAACTGATTAAACCCAAGGCAGGCTCATGGGAATCTGTGAGTTATCGCGGGTCAGTTAGAAACACAGGTAACAACCTGGACTTGCAATTGACACCAGAAGTATTGGGGGTGGGCAGTCTTGTGGGAAGAAGTCCTTAACCCGTGGAATCCGATGCAGTTTCTGGGTAGATGGTGTCAGAACTGAGTTCACTGTAGGCCACCCAACTGGTGGAGATTTGCTTGAAGTGGAGATGTGGAACAACCCCTGCACTTTGAAACTGGAATCAGAACCATAGTGTGTAATGGTCAGAAAATAAAAGGGAACAATCTTTTGATTCATTACATTTTCTTGTTAAGATACAGTGGTTTTAAAGCAGGAGATAGTCAGGAAGGAGGAAACCCTGGAGGAGCCCCAGGACTAAGATAAAGGACATCGATACAGGACAGAGACCCTGTTCTAAGACCTACTGTTCCCGCTTTCTAGAAAAGTTCTGAATCATGGTGACTCGTAAATGGACCTGCAAAGAAGATGCTGCACGACCCCCGGTTCATTATAATAGCATTATGATAAATTAACTTTCTGTGACCCCGGTGGCCAATCAAGGAAAATCATGGGAGATCACATGCGCAGTAGCTTTAAAGTAATATAACCACTTGTATATGAGCGATAAAAGCTCACCAAAACGAGCCAGGAAAGATCCACCCGATAAGAACAGAATCCCTCCAGCCCCAGAGGTCGATTTCTGTTCAGAGCTGGCCTGCTCCCATGTTCTGTGGAGTGTACTAAATAAATAAATCTGCTCTCTCTTTCTGCTATAAACTCTGTATGTTCAGTTCAATTCTTTGTCCATGATCACCAAGAACCTGGCTACCAGTGCCCACCTGTGACAGTTTGGCTAAAAATAGTTAAACTCACATAGTTCTATAACTGGGTCTTAGGGGAAATAAATCAATATAAGAAACAAAAGTCCTACTTCTAACTGTTTTGAGAAAGAGAGTGAGGAATGCATTGATAACGACTCCTTCATCAAACTTCAGTCAGGTTCACCAGATGTGGGGGAGAGGCAAGGAATGGGTGGAAAGGTCGAAGCGATGAAAAAGTACAAGTTGGTAGTTACAAACTAGTCACAGGGAAGTACAGTACAGAGAATATAGTTGCAATAACTACAATATTTATGGTGCCAGGTGGATAATAGACCTATTAGGGGATCAATTCTGAAGTTATATAAATGTATAACCACTATGTTGTATATCTGAATATTAATACAATATTGAATGTCAATTGTAATTTTAAAATTTTTTCAATTAAAAAAAAGTCAGGCTCCTATCATCCCTCTTCTCAACTAAGGCTCAACCTCAGCCCTGTCTTGTCCTTAACAGGCCTGCATACGCCAGTCACAGCAAGAATCTCTGTAAATCAGTTTCATGAGAATCTCCCATCCATAATGCCCGAATATGATCAAAGTCCTCGTTCCCCGCCTTTAAGATCTGATCACTTTGGCCTCTCTTCAGTAAAAATCTTGTCAAGTCAGTTCAGCAAAATCCCCCTACCCCTGAGGTCTCTCTGCTTAGTACTTGACATCCACTGCCGACCTCACCCTACTCACTGGCTGCAAATCTCCACCTGTCCTGGTTGTGCACAGAGTGGAGCCCCATCTCACTCCCTCGATGCAACTGTCTTCACACCTATCACCATAGTCCTGAATGAAGTCCTTCTCAGCATTTTAACAAATGTCAGAATAATTTTTTAACAGTGTTCAGCTCTACTGGACAGAAATTTGGAGGGAAGTTTGGCAATTCCCAACACCTAGTTTAGTACCTGTCAAGCTTGGAACTTGAATATGAACTTGGAACTTCCATGGTTGTAATATTTACACCATGGAAATCATCAAACATGACAAATTAGGGGTTCCCTTCTCTCTCCCTGCCCTCTCCCTGCCCAGTTGTTAAACATCTCCACACTCCACCAGTAGGAGATGACTACAAATGGTGTCATCCCAAATCCCAAACTGGGGCTCCCATGTGGGATTTGCATTCATCCTCTCAATATGGTGCCCTGAGCACAAATTTACTAGCAAGTCTAAGGTCCAAATTAGGATAAGAACTTGCACAGCCATCCTAGAATTGGATGGATTACTCACGTCTGCTATAGTTAGGGTGATTATACCCACTTCCTTGTTTATGTCTGTTTCTAGTATTATTTAGACCATGTTCCAGAGTTTTATAAGAAAAAGTATTATCTGTAATAGCTATGTTTTTGAAAGGTGAAATGGGTTCAATAGATTTCACTTTGTACTTCCAGCTTCGGCCACGGTCTGGCACAGCATGTGAGACACATGTACAATGAGCAGAGTGAGACTCTCACTCTAACACATGCAAAAATCCAAATGGTAATTTAACACATAGACGAAACAAACATTCATAACTACTTTTAAATTTGTTCAAATCTCAAAGATGACCAGTGATAATTTATCTCTTTTTCTGACCCTTCCCAACTGCCCCATTTCAGAGCACAGGTAGAGTGTCTACAGCTAAAACAAAGCGTGCTCTGCCACTGGCAACCAGGGACTGGCACCTCCTTCCAGACAAGGTGTGGGAGGAGCAGCATCCCAAGCTGCTGCCGACACTGGGCAACCAGCGTATGCACAAGTCCCATGGCCTGCGCTGAAGTCTGCCAGATGCATAAACCTGCCAGTTTTCAAGAGGGGGTTCAATAGCAAATATGAAGAAGTATAGCTCAGCTATGAGAAATCTAAACAAAAACTGAGTCTAAAGCAGTCCTGCCGTAGAAGGTGAAAATATCTTCGAAGGCGAGTAGAATTCTTAAAGAGTATTCTACCCAGAGTGGATTTAACAAATGCAATTCCATAAAATGTGTCTACATATCACTAGATAAAGCAGGACTTTTCAAAGTAAAAAGTTATTCAAGTTTCTCCATTTTCTGCTTCAAATGTCCTTGTGCATACAAAAGAGAATCAATACCTGTCAATGTGTTGCCTCCATTAGCAGCACAGCTTTGCACACAGATGACACTAGCTTTATATCAGAATTATCAGGTGCTTCAAATAGAAAATCAATCAACTTCATTCCATAATGATTCTTCTTTGTTTGTTTGTTTCATCCAATTTGTGGAATCAAAGTAAACCTTTGGAAACTTCCTTCTGTTGAAAGTGAAACATCTGGCATTGGTATAAATATTATAAATTCAGCTAAAAAGTTTATACAAGAAAAGCAGTTGTATTATTACAGGAATAATATAAACACAAATTTTGGTGGAACATAACATGGCAAAAACAATGTTTTACTAAATTAAGAAACCTATGGAGCAGAGATGTTCTTGAAATTAGTTGTGTTGCACATATAATTCATAATTGCATCCAAATAACCTATGATTTTACTCATCAAAATAGAAGCTATGTTGCTTTTATTTTATATACAGAGAGTAAATGAACTACAAATTTTTGTGATTAAACTAATATTGAATGAAAACAAAACAAATTAACTTCAGCATGGCAATATACTTTTTTTTACTACTAGCTTTCAACTGTATTTCCGAAAGCTTTGAGTTTTTCTAAAACTATTTTGTAATTCAACCTATACATACTACAATGATATTGATCATTTTGTTTCTCTGTATTTTATATGTATTTTGTCAATATCAATTAAAAATATTTTAATCAAAAACAAATAGAGATTTTACAAATTAATATCATTAAAATCAGAACATGCAAGCCCTGGCTGGTGTAGCTCAGTGGATTGAGCACGGGCCTGCGAACCAGATGATTGCGGTTCGATTCCCAGTCAGGGCACATGCTTGGGTTGCAGGCCAGTTTCCGGCAGGGGCCAGTTCCCTGCAGGGGATGCACCAGAAGCAACCATACATTGATGTTTCCTTCCTCTCTCCTTCCCTTCCTCTCTAAAGATAAATAAAAAATAAAAAATAAAAAAACAGTCAATAGTCCTGGCTGGTGTAGTTCAGTGAACCGAGCATGGGCCTACTAACCCAAGGGTCACACTTCTATCCCCAGTCAAGGCACATGCCTGGGTTGCAGGCCAGGTCCGCAGCAGGGGGCACACAACAGGCAACCACACATTGATGTTTCTCTCCCTCTCTCCTTCTCTTCCCTTTCCCTCTAAAAATAAATAAAATCTTAAAAAAAAAACATGCAAATAGAAGGATTAAAAATGTCTTTCTTTTTAAGGATTATAAAGGCAGCTCAGGAGAGCTCAAAAGGAATTGATAGTTTAATTTTGAAATCTATAGTTGTCTTGGGAATATACCATATTTCATAAGTAAAGGATATTTTTATGGTATTTCTACTTTTAATTAGATAAAATTTTATCCCTAATATATTAGGAAGAAATTTATAAGGAAAATGGTTTTGTCATATTTAAATTTGGTGAAACAACCAAAAGAATTATTAAAGCAACTTTGCCTTATAAAATATTTTGTGAAATATTTATCATTCAGACATTTTATTTTTGAAAATATTAAATAGCCTTTAAATGAATCTCTTCTACAGATTCACCAATAAAATAAAACAATTGGATGGTCAGTAAATATTTTTAAAGAGATAATTTTAATGATTTTTAGCACGACTCTTACTCTTGAAAACGTCCCAGTTTGGATGATAAATTACAGGATCACTCCAGCCATATCCCATCCCAGAAAAAAACGAATGAACTTTTCTATTTTAGGGCCAAGAATGGGACAACAGAGAATTTAGAAATTAGCATTATTTTCATTTTATTCCTTTTGGCCCATGCTCATGTTTGGAGAATTTCTCCTCTTTGGGCATTCGTTGTTTTGAGTGCTCAATGTAGCTGAGTCTGCGGATGGACTGGGGAAAACTGGAATAACAAACTGAGAGTAAATTATCAATGAATTCCACAGAACCCTTTTGGCAACAGCGTTGAGCATATTTACTCTACCAGTCTTCATGCAAATGTTTACTTTCACTCTTTTATCATTTTTTTTTTAACCGAGTGAGAGACAAAACAACTGGCTGACCACAAATTTTCCCTTCCTAAACTCCTGCCCTCACATCTTGCGTGACTAAGTATAGTGAATGAGAAATCAGCCAGCGGCTTTATTTACTCCCTTGAATAACCACTTAATTAAATGACAAAATAGAAGAGGATCAATTAGCCAGAGAGGTTTTCTGGTTTAATATTGCCAAAACAATGAGTGAAAGAGTGAGTTCCTTTGAAAAGTTGTAAGTTCTGAGTTTGAATTCAGAGTACTGGCAAGCTATGTTTTGAGTTGCATTGTGTGTTGTTATGTTATCTTGTGTTGTGTCGCATTGTGTTGTGATGTCATGTCATGTCATATTGAAGACCTCACTCCTAGTACTTCAAAATGTGACCTTATTTGAAAAAAGGATTTTTGTACCGGAGTAGGGCGGAACCTTAGTCCAGTACGACTGTTGCCCTTACACGAAGAGGGTACAAGGAGAACGCCTTGTGAAAAGAGAGGCAGAGAGTGAAGTGACAGAGCGAGGACAGCTAAGGAATGCCAAGGATTGCTAGGGCAGATGCGGGAAACAAATTCCTTCTCAGAGCCCTTAAAAGGAACCAACTCTGCTGACACTTTCATTTCAGACTGCTAGCCTCCAGGGCTGTGAAACAATGACGTTCTGGTGTGTGAAGCCACCCAGCTTGTAGTTCTTTGCTATGACAGTCCTAGGAATGAATGCACTATCTAACCCACTGAACTTCAGGTCCCTGGTGTGGATAATGGGACACTGGTAATACCCACTCTCAGGCTTCTGGTGAAATTAAAATGGTTAATGTTTCAGGAAAGCACTCTGTGAACTGTAGAGCCCTACATTCACGATGCAAACACCAATGAAGAGAGAACAGTCCCTAATTCCCCTTCCTTGAGATCTGGGGAGCATCCACAGTGCCCTGACTCAAGAAAGCCAAACACAGCTTCCCTCCTGGGACTTCAGAAGCTCTGATCATTCTCAGCTGTGCGCCAGACCTGAGCCGCCTTCTCCTCTCCACACTAACATCAGAAAAAAGGCAGTCTGCAGAATGAAAGGATGGAAGCAGGAAAGAGGCCCAAGGAGAGGAAGAGACATGAGGACACCCAGTCCCAGAGGGGGAGCCTGAGAGGATGCTGGAGGGGCTGGTGCGGGCTTTCTGATTGTTGCTTCACATCCCTTCTTTTGGGCCATTGGCATTCTGTACCTCTCTGTTGCTGGGAAAAAGTCGATATCAAGAAAAATATAAATACATAGAATGACACAATGATAGAGTGTAAGAGGAAAAGATAAGAGATGAGAGTGGTGAGAGAGAAACTGAGCTTCACTCTTCTTTTTGTATATAGTTCAACGTAAATCGTACAAATCCTGGGCTCAATTCCACTGAAACACTCACTACAGAGCTATAATCACTGTGTATTAGTGACGTTACTTTTATTGATTTTGAAAGGAAAATAGCCATATGACCTTTAATAACAACCTTTAAAATTTTTGAGATCTCAAATTCAGTATCTATAAAATGGTTGAACAAACTATACCAGGGTTTATTAAATGCATCCTCTGAAGATCTGGGGGTCTTTGATATGTTCTATATTTTGAATTAACTAATAAAACTTTCTAATTTATTGGTCACCAACCCTTATTGAAACATAAAGTCTCTTTGTGTGTACTCCTCAGCTTGGCAACAAGTCAGCCTGGCACTTCCATGCCTTTGGTTAACCCTTCTAACGAATTTTTGGTAGATCGAAAGATTTCAAATGACAGAGTTCTGGGTAATAATGGTTATTTCCGGTAAGAAAGAAACTGAGAGCCAAGGGAAGATTTCTAAGCTCTCTTTTGGCTTTAATATTCTCAGAGTCTTAAATTTCTAAAATTTGTAAGAAGGCATCACTTTTTAAAAAGAGAGAATTTCCAAGCTTCCAAATAACACAAAGATGGCAAAGGAGAGATGAAGGAAGCGTCCTTCGAACTTCTAATTTTCTCTCATACAGAAAAAAGGTGACTTTCAAAAACAAATGAACAAAAACCTCCTCTTTTTGAACCAGGATGAATTCCTGGTTCTGAATGAATTCCAGGGTTCCAAAAATAAAACAACTGAATTCACTGATTTTATTTAATCAGTCAAAGCCAGATAAATACAATCCGTCTAGCATCAAGGCCTCCCTATTCATTTTGTTTGTACCCCGTAGTAACTAGTCAACAGAACTCTTCCCGCTTTGCCAAGGACCACCCGATCTCAGGAAATCAATTCTCTGTGAACTCCTCATAAATCACTGAAAAGCAAATCATTGTGTTCATTAAAACCCTTTACTTTTAGTTGAGGCCACATAAACCTCAGGCACTGCTGGTGGAGCAGAAGGAAGACTGAATGACCAGCATAATCAAAGGAAAATGAAAATCATAAAACCCACAGATTGGTGAGGAATCTAGAATCAATACCTGTGGAGGAGTGGCGGCGATGAGCAAGGAGTGGGGGCAGATAGATGCCTGCGACCCAGAGCTGGAAAATGAAAGGCTCACACAGTGGTGCAAGGTGATTGTGACCTAGGAGTTGTACCAACCAGAGCTTCTCGGAAGCTACACATTGTCTCGACTAGTTGTGTATTCTCCGGGGAGCCTAGTGCAGTGTCCAGCCCGATATGCTGCTTAATGATCCCTCTAATGTCAAAGGGAATTTTTAGTTGGAAGGTGGGCTACTTGATTTGTATCATTGAATTAGGTGGTTGAAACTAAAACTGGTACAGAACCAAGTACCTTCAATAAGAGCCAATTTGGGCCTGCAGCTCTGGCCTCTAATCCTCTCAAGGAAGAAAAGGGAGTAAATTTGGGATAGATAAGAACACCATTCAGTTTGGAGTCACAGTCACAAAGCTTTTGACTATTAGACCTTTGATGGAATCTACAAGTGAGGTTAGACATGGCTCTGAGATACTCTGACAGGACAGAACAAATAAGACAGGCCTCAAGCAGCTTTATGTCTGTGTCTGTTTAGTAGACTAGCTCTGAGTAATACTTCTGTAAATACAGAAGCCTCCCCCTTATCTACAGGCCATACATTTCAAGACCCCCAGTGCGTGCCCCAAAAACACAAATGGTAATGAACCCTATATACAGGGGTAGGCAAAAGTAAGTTTACAGCTAAATACCAAATTGTAAGTTTACAGTTATAATACCAAAATAAACTTTCATATACTCACAATTGTATTATTATTTACTAATTATTATATTATTTATTTGTATTATAACTGTAGACCTATTTCTGTATAGTATGTTTTTCCTTATACATACATATATTTTCATTTGAGAAAAACATTTTACACCCTTTTTTTTGGCATATTCAAATACCCAGCATCACTACTCTTGCATTTTGGAGACATTATTAAGTAAAAGAAAGGCCACTTGAATACAAGCACTGTGATACCACCAAAGTCAGTCTGATAACCTGGACATCATTGTGACTAGTGGGGCCGGCAGCACACACAGTGTGAATTTCTGGACAAAGGCATGATTCTTGTCCCGGGCAGGATGAGGTGGGCAGGCATGAAATTTCATTACCCTCCCTAGAATGGCACTCAATTTAAAACTTATGAGTTGTTTATTTCTGCAATTTTCCACCTAATTCCAGGTCCCCATTGACTGTGGCTAACTGAAACCACAGTAAGAGACACTGCAGACCAGGGGACTACTATACTCTAATTATTTGATGAATCACCAAAAGAGTTAAAATCAATGATATCAAAACATTTATACTGCAATATCTATAATGATCTTTAGTAATGTCTTCATTTTTTAGTACACCAGTGGCCTCAGAACAGCGCAGGGGTTCTCTGAGGACCTTCTGGTACCAGGAGAATCATGAAATCAGATCTGTACAGGCCAGGGTGGTCTTCATTACAGGAGCCAAGCAAGCGCCACACCTGAGTTTAAAAAAAAAGTACCAAAAATGAAACTATGGCTTATCCTCTGAAACCACAGGCTTAAGCACAGTGTTGCTCATACAGCCACTTACTCTAAAAAACAAGCACACCCACCTGTGCACAGCCTCCTTCTAGAAAAAGCAGCCATGGGAGATGATTTCTGAACAGGTTGCCATGCTGTATTCCATGAGACTCACTATCATGGCCAAGGCTAACTAGGCCAGGGGTCAGGTCTGAGCCACGCCACCCACAGAGGCCAACAGAAGTCTATAAAGTAGATGACAGGAGAGCCTCACCAGGAGAGATGCTCTGTACTTCACAACTAAGTGAAGTACAACTAAGTTGTCCCCTCCCTGGACAACTAAGTGAGCAACTAAACCAGTGAAATTCTTAGGGAGGGTCAATACCCTCAGGAGATTCAGAAATCCAGACAGTCATGTAGAAGCCACGGCATGCAGACGAAAGTTAGGAAGGGTAGGTCATGAGACATCAGAAACCACAAGTCAGAGAAGAGAATAGACAAAGACACTCAGTAGCAGATAAGATAAAAAATCTCTATATAAAATGAGAAAGGTAAGCTTATTCAGAAATACAAATGAGTCTGAGGGAACAAGAATTAGAGTGACTGCTAGGCACTGTTATGTGTTGAATTTTGTCATCGAAGTACCCATATGTTGAAGTCCTAACCTTAGTGCCTTGGAGCATGACCATATTTGGAGATACGGTCTTTACAGAGGTAATCACATTAAAAGGGGTTCATTAGGGTAAGGTGTTAATTTGACGTGACTGGTCTCCTAATAAAAAGGGAAAGTTTGGAGACAGACACGCACACAGTGAGAACACCATGTGAAGATAAAGGAAGAGATTGGGGCTGATACTCCTACAAGCCAAGGAATGCCAAGGAGAGACAGCAGGCAAACCATCAGAAGCCAGGCCAAGAGACACGGAACAGATTCTCTCTCATGGTCCTCATAGGGAGCAATCTCGCCAATACTTTATCTCTGATTTCTAGCCTGCAGAACTGTGAGACTATTGATTTCTGTCCGTTAAGCCACCAACTTCATAGTGCCTTTGTTAAGGCTGACCTAGAAAACTAACACAGATACCTAGAGATACTACTGAATTAGAAACACCTGCTCAGTTCCTCGGGGCCAACTATTTGGCTACTGAGCGAACTCTGTCTTCTCCCCTGCTCATTCGTCTCTCCCCACAATAACCCCCATCACCCTACATAACTTGAGCTTCTATGTTCCCTGAAACCTGAATGAATTTAGCTAACTCAGTGGGAGTTCAGCAATGTTTAGGAATGAGTAGATGAAGCAGCTGGAAGCAAAGAAGCGACTGCTCTGGGATCCTCAAATCAGAGGATCAGGAAATTCGAAACAACTTTCAAGAGAGCTTCAGGGAGTGGCATCCAGCCAGCAGCCTCAACCACTTGGCAGAGCTGAAGGAGAATAATAGGTGAAGCCAAGAAACTTACATCCTGACAAGCTTTCTGCTGGGGCAATGACCAGGTCTCCCAGCCTCTGGTTGTTCCCATCCAAGCCACTCTCTCCAATAGAACAGCTCCTGAAGGGAAAAACAGAGACCAATTTCTACAGTTCAGAGTCTGCAATGCAACCAATACTCAAGAAATCAACATTATCTCTGAAGGAAGCTTTTAGCTTACCCCAAACAGTTGCTTCTAATGGTGTCCCGGGGACCATATTATGTGGGGACTTTGTGTGTTCCTTCAGCCTTCACTTTCCTAGAGCTCATTCTTTTACAGCCTGGATTCACTGGATGCCTGGCACGAGGAAAGAGCTGGCAGGTGTCCTCCGATTCAGCCATCTGTGCCTTCTTTCCCTACCAAAGAGAGTATGCATTCAAAATAAATTATTTTGAAAGCACATCCTCTCCATTCAAGTTCTACTTCAAGACCTCACAATAGAGGGCACCTCCAGGAATCTCATTCTTGGCAGCAGCTGAATGGGGCTGTGGAAAAATCCACTCAGTGCTTGCTCACAAAGAAAGGAAGTCTTGGGGTGAAAACAGGTGAAAGCTCTTCCAAGCTTCGGGAGAGACGGAGCCCAGTGCCAAAACTGCCTTTAGGTGGTCCAACTGCATTGCTCATTAGTCACAGGGAATGGTGTGATTCCAACCCCTCCCTGGACAAGGTGGCAGTGAACATGGAACTTCAATGGCTGCTAATTCGATGTTTAACTTACACATTTCTATACTTAAGCCAGTTTTAATTTCCTTTATCTTTTACACCATTACACTGAATAGGCTTTCCAGAACAACACGAGAGAAACTAACAAATTTTTAGTGCTTTCCTTTGGCTACACAATACAATGGGCTCACAGTTTATCTCATTTTATCTTTAATACATCCTCGTGAGATCAAGACTTTTATTTACATGTAAAAGAGGTGTAAGCAAGCTCAGGAAAGTTAGGCACCTCAGCTGGGATTACACAGGTAGCAAATAGGCAGAAAGAGCAAGAGTTAAACCCACTATTACACTCCTCTAGAGACAGAGGGTATTTTCCAGTATTAGAGAAGAGAGATCGTGTGAATGCAGTAACTAAATTATTCCTTTATCATTAACTTTTTATATTTCTGAGATAAATAAATTAGCACCACTATCAGCATGTGAAAGTCAATAATTTCTACAATTACTATGTAATATTAATTGCTCATTAACATAAACCCCATTTTAGAGTTGTAGCCAATAAAATGATTCTTCGGGATCCTCTGGTCCTGCAAATATCACATTTTATTTTTTATTTTTTTAAGATTTTATTTATTTATCTTTAGAGAGGAAGGGAAGGAGAGAAAGAGAGAAATATCAATGGATGGTTGCCTCTGGTGTGTCCCTTGCCAGGAACTGGCGCGCAACCCAGGCATGTGTCCTGACTGGGAATCGAACCGCGATCGTGTGGTTCACAGGCCCATGTTCAATCCACTGAGCTATGCCAGCCAGGGCCAAACTTCACTTTTTTTAAATTTAATTCTTTTTCAAGTACAGTTTTCTGTCTTGTATTCCCAGCCCTGCCCCCCTCTCAGTGCTCCCCACCTCCATCCCATTTCCGCCCCCCATCTTAGTTATTGTCCATGTGTCCTTTATACTTGTTCATGTGAGTCCTCCCCTTTTCCCCTGTGATTCTCACCCCTCTCCCCTCTGGACCCTGTCAGCATGTTCTGGATTTCAGTGTCTTTGGTTACATTTTGCTTGCTTGTTAGTTTTGTTGCTTAGATTCCTGTTAACAGTGATATCATATGGTATTTGTCTTTCACCGCCTGGCTTATTTTGCTCAGCATAATGCTTTCCAGTTCCATCCATAATGTTGCAAAGGGTAGGAGCTCCTTCTTCCTTTCTGCAGCATAGAGTTCCATTGCCAAACATCACATTTTAAACTGAAGTCTAAGCTCAAAGGACTCCCCTATAATTTCTAAATAATATTTATAAATTTCATGTTGTTTAATTAAGGAGATAAGTACAAAATAAAATATAAATTTAATGGTGCTTTTAGATAAGTTAAGCACTTTTATTGACCACAATAGGATCTATAAACATTTGAAAAATCACTAGTACTTATGTGAAAAGACATGTTACTTATTCCATCTAGAGACAATGATTGGTTCCTACATAGATTCAAGAAGCCTTAGAACAACTCTGCAGCCTATCCAAGGAAACTGCTAGATTAGGAAACTCTGATCCAGGCCAGTTCCACAGATGGTGCCAGATAAGCCCAGAGGAAAAAAAAACTACATGCTGAAGATCAAAGGGTTACAAAAAGAAGAGTAAAATTTAAATCCTTGACTTGCACATAAGTGTTTTTTTTTTCCAATTTGAAAGCAATTAACCCAATTGACTGAAGGTCAATTATTCACCTTCAGTGCTGTTTGCTGAAGTATTAACAGTAGGGAGAACACATTCAGGTACACATATAAGTTTATTTTTCTAAAACTGACTTCTATGTCTACTTTGAATCCTTATTCCAGCCGGGATAAAAATGTCAGTCATAGACAGTTCTGAGTAAACTCGGTCAGTTCAGGTTTGGCCCCTTCTTTCAGGGTTGCACCTGGTGCAAGGGGGCTGGGAGTGAGGGAGACAACACGATATCGATGCCTTTGAGGTGTCTGGTCTACAAATGTCTCTGAGCAGTAACTCAGCCCTTTACCCAGGATGCCATTCCTTTCCATGCTGCATCCACTGAGCCCACAATTTATATTTTCACCAGGTCCCTGGTCATACTACCCATGCCGAAGTCCAGTCCTACTTCCTTTTTCCCAATCTTGAAGACCCGTAGGGTCCACTGACTTTTCTCATAGCTGTCCTATACTCTCCTCGAGGTCAGGGCAAATATTCAGCCACTTGTACCTTTTCTCTGACTATTGCTTCTGCCCTGAGTTCCAAAACTGTATGAATTACTCTCCTTTTTTGCTCATCATTCTTTCTATGGCCTCCCTTCCCTAAAGTATAAGGAAGACAGGCAACTGTGAAAATACACTGGTTAATACTTCCAGATATTGTCATGCTACATTTTGCTCTGTGATGACTACAGTAATTGCAACTAGATTAGTATTGCTGTTAAAATTGCTTTCATGTAAGCCATCATTCTTTATGTTAATCACGTCTCATGATATAACTGACATAATTTCTACTCAAAAAATTATGGAAGATACTCAAGATAAATGTATAAGTTAAGCTTTGCAGTAACAATGATAGCAAAATGGGTATTACAGTTCCCTTCACTATAGAAGAGAATGAAACTCATATGGGTATAAACTGAGATCTCTGTGCATAGTTAAGGTGTAAAACATGCACAGAATAACAAGAACTCTCCAACTTTTTTAAGTAGCAGCTTAAATTGACTATCTGGATTGTCCTCTAAAAGTCCCACTTACCCAATACTCTTTCTCCTTAGTCTGGCATAGCCTGAAACAGTCACCACCAATGCCCTGGAAGATACGGTCCTGCGTCACTCCAGAAGACCCTCAGCTTAATGAGATCAAATCTAATGTCAGTAAACCTTTCTGTCTAAGGCTAAGAGTAGAGTCAAATAACCTCAGTAACCCAAATTTTCTGTCCTAGTCTCTGCCACATTTAATGAACTTCTAATCCCCCTTGCCAAGCCCTCACTCCTGCCCAAAAAGGAGGCTCACATGCACTGAAACACCAGCCTCTCACCTACTACAATCACTGGTAACTGCCTGCCAGGATAATGAGGTCCCTCTGAAAGACAGCTCCTGCACCAGCCTGCTACAAGTTCTAAAATGACTGCCATGAGTCTCCTTTTGGCTACAGCACTGCATGTCACTATATTTTAAACAAATGTTTCATCAGAAAGATATACTATCATACAAGTCACTATTACGCTATGAAAATCCCAGGTAAAAGTATTATCTAACTAGCTGCATTAAGGGAAAGAGAGGAAGTACATCACGGAGGCCAGCAAATTAGGAGCTACAGGGGCAGGCACAGGGGAAACACGAATGGGAGGAAGCACAGAAGAGACGTGCAGTGTTGAGAGGAGCAGAGGGAGAGATGAAAGAAGAGCAACGTAGGATGGGAATTAAATGGTCCAAAAGAAACTTGGCCTAACTCTCTTAAACAGAAAATAAAGTGACATGATTGACTCTTCGGGCCAAGTCCAGAGCTGGTAAGGACCTCTCCTCAGAAAGGAACGAAGAATGTTGCCCCTGTATTGAAATTCATGGTCAGAGTCATCAACCACAAAATGACTGGTGGTGTGGGATGACGTCACAAATCTGCCCTCCTGGTGATTCATTTTATCCACAGCTCAAACCTAAGAGAGCAGCTCAAACCTTTAGTTTTGAGGTAAGAAAAAGATGATGGCAAAGGTAACTTAAAGCTAAACATAATATTTCAGGGATGTTCATACTGGTGCAATAAACAGCAGATCCGAGCACTTGGATTTCTTGATCTGAGCACTGCACTCTGATTAATGTGGCACTGGTAGTTCATTGGTCTGTTATAACAAAACACTGTAAGGTGGGAGACTTATAAGTAACAAATTTATTTCTCATAGTTCTGGAGGCTGGGAAGTCCAAGATCAAAGTACCAGCAGATCTAATGTCCAGGGAAGGCCTGCTTCCTGGTTCTTAGGCGGCACCTTCTCACTGGGTCAGTTTATAGAAGGGCCAAAGGAGCTCTCTGTGGTCTCTTTTTATTTTTCTCTTTTTTAATTTAACCATTATTTTTCCACTATCACTTAGTCCCCTTATGCCCCACCCCGCAATCACCACACTGTTGTCCATGTCCATGAATCCTTTTTCCTTTTTGCTCAATCCCTCCACTCTCTAACCTCCCCCCTCCACTAGCTGTCATCTGCTCTCCATCTATGAATCTATCCCCATTTTTCTTGTTAGTTCAATCTGTTCATTAGATTTCATGTATGAGTGAAATCACATGGTATTTGCCTTTCTCTGACTGGCTTATTTCACTTTGTGGTCTCTTTTTATACGGGCACTAATCACATTCATGAGGGCTCCATCCTCGTTACCTAATCATCTCCCAAAGGCCTCGTCTCCTAATACATCTCATTGGGCTTCTTTTTTAATTTTTAAAAGATTTTATTTATTTATTTATCTTTAGAGATAGAGGAAGAGAGGGAGAAAGAGGACAGAAACATTGATGTATGAGAGAAACACCAGACTGGTGTTCAATCCAAACTGCACCAATCAGCCACACCAACCAGGCTAATTTTTTTTTTTTAATTCTTGTTCAAGTACAGTTTTCTGTCTTATATTCCCAGCCCTGGATTTTGGGGAGACACAAACATTCAGTCCATAGCAGTAGCCTAAAGTGGTATATGCTTTCTTAACTAAAACCTCTGGTCACCAAAATTCTCAAGACTTTTTTACACTAACTTCCATCCAGATGGTTATCATCCATCCTGCAGTTAAGCGATTTTATTTTTATTTGTTTGACCTTTAATTTGAATATAATTCTATATACTGTGTTTGCTAAATGCATCCTTGCTAGTTTCAGCTCATTGTTTTAATCTTTAATTCTATCAGCTCTATATTTCCTGATCTCCCTACATTTGTGTTACCCTAAACCGGCCAACTATGCCTTCTAAGTTTACCTAAACAGAATAAAGTCAAAAACAGAGACCTCTGTTGCACAGAACAAATAACTTTCTAGGATGAAAATAATCAAAAGTAACAAGTTATCAATGTACCTAACATTATCATCACCCATCATCAAGGATGATGTGAAGATAATAAAAAGATGGTGACAATGACGATGATGACGATCTCTAACATTTGTTAATCATGCGTCAAGCCCTGTGCCAACTGCTTTAAGTGTAATATCTAGTTTAATTCCACAATAATCCCATTGGATCATTTCAAATATTATCTCCCCAGATTACATTTGAGAAAACAGAAGCAGGCTTAGAGGAGTTACATAGCTTGCTCAAGGTTATACAGTTAGTAAGTGATGAAGCTGGAATTTTAAAAGCCAGACTGACTATCAGCCTCCAGAGCCTAATTCTTAACCACTCCATTTTGCTGTTTCTAAGGTTTTATTAAACCCTTCTAAAATCAAGGTATAAAGGCTGGATGGGGTCCAAGGTAGTATGTGGAAAAGAAATGATCCAGAAGAAAGGTCCTTGCCCTCCAGTAACTTACAATCCTGTTGCAAGGACAAGACTTAGAACATGAACTGTTTTAGAACAAAAGACTTCATTGTGGGCTAAAACAACGTGAATCAGGCCTACACATTTCTTTTCAGTACAGTATGGTTACAGACTAGAAATGTAGTTCTAGAAAAAAAGAAATTTTTTCTTCACACAGAAATGGATGAAGAAAAAATGAATAAGCCACACCCTGTGAGGATTCAGTGAAGGAGGTTTTCTTCTTTCTAGAGACCTGGACTTAGGACACTTTGTCCTGGGAAACTATGGGGAGGGAGTGTGGAGCAGAATAACTGAAGTCTGTAACTCTCCTACTGACTATTCACTCACTGCTCAGTAACAGCCTACAGAGCCAGTCATTGAGTTTCCTCAACTGATCTGAGGTGCCAGGGACTTCAATGCCCAGCCTGTGAGCCTTCAAAGTCACAATTAAGGAGAAAAATATAGCCCCTGAAGTTAGTGGCTTGAATTCTTCAAGTCAGAATCAGTAAGTAACCCCCGAATTAAATGTTATCAAGTTCAAAAATCTCATTACCAACCAGCTTATCAATTATAATCTCAGTGCCCAAAGATAACAAGCTATTCATGGTCTGTCACACCAACTGTTTTCAGCAAGTAAATGAGAGAAAGTGCCTTCAGAAAGACCCATCTCTATGTCTAATTGTGTGACCTGGGGCTGTCATCGGACCACCTCCAGACTTCTGTGATGGTCAGGTGAGATGATGAATGGGAAATAGTCTTATAACCTGAAAGGTATATAAACAAAGTTCTTACTCGCATTAGGCATTCAGGAACAAATTATTGCCTACAGTAGAGTTAGCTCCATGTGATATGCAAAGTGTTCCAAATCAAACCAACTACTTCATGGGCCTCGGCACTTCCTTTTATCTTCTCCCTCTTACCTCTCTTACTCTCCCAACACTGCATATCCCCCAGTGCTTTTTTAATGCCTCTTCCATTGTGTTGGCAAAAATATGCTGCTAAAATTCCCTGGCTGGTGTAGCTCAGTGGATTGAGCACAGGCCTGCAAACCAAAGGATCAAGGTTCAATTCCCAGTCAGGGCACATGCCTGGGTTGCAGGCCAACTCTCAGCAGGGGACGCATGAAAGGCAACCATACATTGATGTTTCTCTCCCTCTCTCCTTCCTCTCTAAAGATAAATAAATAAATAAACAAATAAACAAATAAATAAATAAATAAAATATGCTGCTAAAGAGGCCAAATATTACTCTTTAAAAATTTAACATTTAAACATACAGGAAACTTGATTCTCATTCATTTCTCATTATCTGATTTTATCCTCCTAGGCAATATATCTTTTTTTTTTAAAGATTTTATTTATTTATCTTTAGAGGGGAAGGGAAGGAGAGAGGGAGAGAAATATCAATGTATGGTTGCCTCTCGTGCGTCCCCTGCCGGGAACCGGGAACTGTCCTGCAACCCAGGCATGTGCCCTTGACTGGGAATCGAACCTCCATCGTGTGGTTCACAGGCCCGAGCTCAATCCACTGAGCTATACCAGCCAGGGCCTAGGCAAAATATCTTAATAACCAAACATTTGCATGCCTTTACCTCTTTTTAATTAATTTATTTTTTCCTTCTTATTCAATTTATTAGGATGATACTGGTTAACATCGTATAGGTTTTAGGTAGATGGTTCCACAGCACACCATTGGTACACTGGATTGTGACTTTGCACCCCAAGTCAAGTCTCCTTCCATCACCATTCATCCTCCTCTCCTCCTCCACCTCCCCCCATGCCTTTACTTTTATGTCCTTGATTCCAATCACTTGCTTTAGAATATTTCTCCATCCCTCTAATAATATCAAATTCAATTAACTGATATGCAAATTTTTGGTAACATGGAATATTCAGAGCACTTTGCTTTAGTATTATAAACCATAAACTGGCCAAGAAGAGAAGGCCTCTGAACAAGAAAATGTCAGAAATTTCTCCTCCAGCTTCTTTTGTTAAGAGAGTTATTATAGCAATGAGAGGAGTCTGGATTGAAAAAAATAATCAAATCAGGATTTAGAAAATATTTGTGAAACTTTCTCTGAGTTAGGCTTAACAACTTTCTCTGAGTTAGACCTTGTTGGTCTGGCAGATATTAGGTGTTTAATAAAATCTCCCAGTTCTTTGAGCCCAAGATCCTTCACATCCTTTAAAATACCTCACTCAGGATCCCAAGAAGCCATGACAATGGAAAAGGGCCCTCCCTGTACCAGCACATCCAGTCTCCACCTCCTGCAATCCTGCTACCCTCTTCTCAGCCTGCAACCCCCCTTTCTCCCTAGAAGAAGCAGTGGAGGCACTGCACACTTGAGCATCTCTCCTGGCACTGCATCATGCAGACACGGTTCTGGCTCCAATGGCACCATGATTAGAATACTTACCTATTTCCACACTTATAAAATTGTAACTATTTGTACAGATGAATTTCCTGTAGACTTTGGATCTTGTTTACTCATCTTTGAGTCCAAATCTCCTAGCACAGCGCCTGGCAACTAACAGCTCGAGAAAATATTTGTTTACACATCAGAAAAAAATGTTTACTAGGCTCTTGAAGAAGTATTAACCTCAGGGACATCTCTTTGATTCCAAAGCCTACACAAGCTTGAAAATTGTAAATGAAAGTCTAATTACTGTTTAAGTGTGTCATGCCCTTTTCAGGGGAAAAATTCCCAGATGCCCCAGAGGTGTGGAAAGATTCCCAAACCTTCTGTGTTATCACCCACCTGCATTTTCCTCTGCATACTGCAATGGTTCGGTGGATGTGAAATTGACTAAGAGAAAAGAGGTACTGTAATTGACTCAGTAAAATTGCCATTAAAAAGTCAGCCTTGAAGACACACTGCAGCACAGCTCTCTTTTTCACTGTTAGAGTAAGTTAATCATCTCAAGCTTTTTACAAGGCTCCAAATATTGTCCAGAAATGACAAACCTCTTCACTGATACCAGGGCCAGTTGACTTCCAGCAAAGCAGCTCAGTTTATAAATTCATCAGGCAGTTGAGGGGAAAAAATAATATAAATAGAGATATATAAACACATTCCAAAACAATCCTTTTTCTACTTCCACCTACTGATGCGTATCTTTAGCACAGAATATTTAATACCTTATACTCACCAAATTTAAAACCTGACAGTCTCATAAAGGTATTCACCTGCTCTACTTATTGGTTTGTCCTTCAAGAGTCTTCTTAAACTGGGGGGTCTTTGAAGGCAAAAAATAAGTCCTACTAATCTTTATACCCTAATACCTTGTCCTGCCACACCAACCACTTGGAAAATTTGTTTGAATAAATTAGAAGGTATCCATGATCAATTTGAAAATAGCTAATTTATTAAAAATTATTCTTATTTCTGAGAGACAATTTCATTCAATTCTAACAACAGTCCTTTGAGGTGGGTACTATTATCATCTCCAGTTTAGAGAAAAAGAAACTGAGACCCTAAAAAAGTTAAGTAATTGGCCCAAAGCCACATAACCATATTAAATTAAAGTCCCTTTGTTTTCTAAGCTCTTGCATCTATTAAACCACTCTTTCTTATGGCCTGTATAAATGCCTAAAGAGACCCAAGTCCATATTATCATCCTGGTGTTTAAAAACTATGTAAGCCATGCTAAGCTAACTGCTGTAGCAACATCCATATTCCAGCAGTTTTCCTAATACAGGCTCCTCTCTTATTTAATGTTGAAGGCTTTTGGAGAGGGCAGGACGGTAATGTGGAAGGAGCCTTGAAGTTCTCTGCCTGACCCCAGCTTCCAGACAGAAGAAGAGTTTGGGGGCCATTCATGACAAGTTTTGATTATCCAGACCTAGGAGTGATGTACACATCACTTTCACTCACATCCCACTGGCTGGAATTCAGTCATGTGACCACACCTACTTACAGAGCAGGCTGGGAAATGTGCTGACATACTGGTGAGCCCAGTAGAAAAGAAAATAGATATTGGTAAGCCCTACTAGCCTCTATCCCAGAAAACCAGGGGACTAAAGATGCACACCCAGCATCAGAGGACTTGAGAATCAAAGCAGTAAGAGACTTTTCTCCTCAGTCATCCTGCAAGGCTGTTTTCCATTCTCACTCTAGACCACTGGTCCTTCAGCACCTGCAGCTTCTCCTACTGCCCTATGCTGAGGTAAACTGAGGAGATATACTTAAGTCTCTAAAACGCAGGTGTATGTCAGTTACCTTTTAAGGGAAAAATTACTCAAAACGTATTTCTTGCCCTACAAAAGTAATAGGATATGTCATTTCCATTGCACAGAGCTGCTGCCCTTCAGGAAGAATTCATTGCCAGATAGGTCTTAACAAGTAAATTCTCTAAACACACCTAAAATTTTAAATGATTTACAAACATTTTATTTATAAAAAAAAACTGTATTTATGACAAATTAGGACCACAGATTTGATAAGGCAAAGTTAATCTACAATGTATTGAATGCCAAATACAGGTTACACTCCATCCACTCATTCATTCACTCAGTAAATATGTACTAAACACCAGTTATGTTTTCTTTCATCCTAAACCAAAGGCCAAGAGCCAAAGGCCAAGCCTCAATACATACAACATAGTTATGTGTCATGAAAAGATTAGATAATATTTCATAAGACAACCTTAGATCAATATTCTGCATCTGTATTCCTACCACAGAGTGTCCCCAGACCTCAGCAAATCTGGAAGAACATGTTCAAATTGCATCCAGTTCTGTCTGTCAGATGTGGACAGAAGATCATTCCCTGTATCACAGGACCTCAGAATGATGCAACTAAACTACAAAAACTGACTCATCTTCTGAATCTCCTATTGCCCCATTACAGTTAACAACTGGTTCTTAATTCCCTAAGAAAGCCCCCCAAAACTAGCAATCAAGGTTCAAATGCATCAAGATTGCCTACAACGTGCTCTGTCTTTCTACGAGTTACAGATTTTAGAGTCTGCTGGAGTCTGACTGCCTCAGTTCAAATCCCAGCTCTACCACTTACTTGCTTTGAGACAACTGAGGACTTTGAATATGGAATGGGTGTTACTAGATGGCATCCAAGAATTATTGGTCATTTTGTTAGTTATGATAATGACATGACCATTAGATATGAAATGATAGTGTTTAGAATTTGCTTTAAACTATTTTAGTTTTTTATTTTTTTACTTATTGATTTTAGAGAGAGGGAGAGAAGAAGAGGTTAGAGTTAGGGTTAGGGTTATATTCTACTTTTTTAAAAAATAGGGGAGGAGAGCAGGTGAAACAAGATTGTCAGCATGGAAACAATTGTTCAGGCAGGGTGACCGATACCTTATACATTGTATGATTGGTTCTACTGTTCTTTCCACCTTTAGGTAAGTTTAGAAATTACATTCAGAAAATTGTAAATTAAGAAAATCTTTTAAATTTCAAAATTTAAAAATATTACCCACAATGATTCCATTCTTAAAATTCACTTTAAAAATTCCACTCTTTTCTATGAAAACCTAAGCTCCTAAAGTCTATATCATTATAGTGGTTTCTAAAATTGCTGATTATCAAAATACCTGAAAATTTATTATTTATGTAAATTCTAGAAATTCCTAGTCCATATTCCAGTGCTATAAATCAGAATCTCTGAGATGGAGGTCTAGGAACGATGGTGTTAAAAATATGCCCCAGTTAATTTTGATGTGCCCAGGGTTTAAGAGGCATGGGATCTTTTAAACCTGCCCAGTAATGTTTGAATCCTCATTAGGTGTGGATATCCAGAGTCTCACATCTTTGAGAATCACCCAGCTCTTGTGGGATAGATTGTTAGCTATCCTTTTTTTCTCTGGGGCTTGAGCCTAACCTCAGAAACATTTTTTTTCTATTTACCAAAGTGGTACCTTGGAGCAGTTTCCCAGTAACTCCAAAGCAAAGGCAAATAGCATTCTCATTATCATAATCACTTCATCAGTCTACATGTTAATGGAAGCGCATTCGCAAACCCTTTTCAAAAACCGAATCAGAGAGTGGATTTTAAAACAAACAAGTTAGCACTACTTTAAAATCCATTTCCACTTATTCTCACATCCTTAGCACAAGTCTGTTAAAACTTCAGAAGTCATTAAGCAGTGGCCCTGAAGGTTTTTTGATTGTCAGAAAGTGTTATTGAGATGGATTTGTTGAAGAGATGCGTTATTCTATTTCACACTCCTGTCAGAGTTTTATTAGATTTCTAAACTGAAGATAAATACTTTATTTTTAACCATAACAATCTGAAGCTCTAAGAGGGAAAAAAGAAAGTCAAATTGTCCTAAACCTTTGTATAGAAGATGGAATTGCACACTTTCAAGTGCAACTAGCTGTAATTCAAATGAAGGACCTCTGCAATAGCAAAAAGCAGCCTCAACTATAATCGTGATGATTAAATATGTAGAAAGAGCTGTTTCCCCACGACTGCCTGATTTAATTTCCTTATTTAGTACAGCTCCACCTCACACACTCTGTCAAAAAAGAATCCTTCTCTTATTAACTCCTTTAATCTGATCACAAACCTTGACAGGCAAGCCACTTGAGACACAGTTCATACATGCTCGGAACAGGAACGAGCCACAGAAACTATCAGGTCCAAACTTCTCTTTGATTCAAGAAGCCTTTCTCTGGTGCCGCTAACAAAGAGAAACTCAATTGGATTCTGTTTCAGAGCTTTCAAGGAAATAACAAGGTTTACATTAAAGAGCACTTCGCAGATAACAAAGCACCTTCAATCATATTGTTTCACTTAAATTATACAGTAGATAATGACATGGAGATGGAGAGATTAAATGACTTGCTATGGTGACACATCTAACAAACGGCTGAGCTGAGACTTGAATTAAGCATTTAGACTGGAAATCTATATTTCTCTTCCCTGCTGCCTCCCTGGAAAGGGTCAAGTGAGGTTCTGTGCTTTGCAAGATAATCTACTACTTTCTTGAACAGCTGTGATCATTAAAAATGCTGAAAGAGGGAAAAAAACTATCTTCTTTAACTTTTAAAGATAACTTTTAAAATTTTAACAGAACCTTAAGTATACTAGCTATATGAAAAACACTATTTGAAATACTTTCCAAATGTTGGCAGCAAGAACAGCACCAGTCGCTACTGATGAATGGACCTCGGTTAGCAACCTCAGTACCTGAGTTCTGCCTAAAAAAGAATTCAGAGCCAAGACTCAAACTATAACAGAAAGTTTATTTAGAAAGTCTCAGTAGTAGAAGAATAAGCCATAGAAGAAATGGGTTCAGAAAACAAGTGACAAAGGCAAAGGAAAGGCCCTTTGGGCCTTTAGAAGGAAAAGAGGGAGGTGAAGGTAACGCACCTGGGTGGGAGAGGCGGAACTGCAAAGGCAAGGGTGTGCTCCGGAGAGACTGATCCTGCTGGGTCCTCTGTCTTATGCATTTAAAGGCAGGGATTTTAGGAGAGATCAGGGAAAGATCTCAACAGAATATTCATCAGGTTTCCAGCTGTGTCCTTTCAGGCTTATGGTCTCCACTTGATACAGGGTGCAGCCAAGGGGGGGGGGGGGGAGCAAAAAAGATTTGGAATGGTGTCCAGAACTCAAAGTGTATAAGAATATTGGAGAAAATATTATTAAGATGTCCTTGCCCACCCCTCCCCAGGTGTCAGTTGGGGGAAGGGAAGAATGGAGCAGGGCCAGTGAGAGTTGTTTTGCATAGCAACAGTTTTGCAGCTAACCTCTGGAATGGTCATTTAAAATATTGATAACCTTTAACTGGTTTCATAGATATGTTAAATAGCTGTGGCCAAGTTTTGGGCCAGGGAGAACTGAGTGGCTGCTACCCAGGCTGGAATTGATGGCTGCTTCTCTGAGAGAGTGCCTGCGGGAGAGACATGTGGCTTTAGCAGAGTGAGGACCCCCTCTTGGCCAGATGAGGGGGAGAGCCACGCTGTTTTGGAAAGATGTAGACCCCTGTAGCCATTAGGAGGGAGAGCCACGTGGTTTCAGCAGAGTGCAGACCCCCTCTTGGCCAGGTGAAAGGGAAAACCACGCAGCTTTGCCAGAATGGAAATCCCTGTGGCCAGGTAAAGAAGAAAGACGCGCTTTTGGAGTGTGGCTTTGGTAGAAGAGGCCCACGCGGCTTTGAGGTGCTCCCTTTGGCCAAGTGGCCTGGAAAGCAGGGGAGACTTTGACTGGAACTTGGTACAAAGAACTCTTGCCAGTGGAAGGTGCCACATGACTTTGGATTAATTGGAGATGCTGCCTGGACAGGTGACACAGCCCACAGTGCCAGCAACCTGAAAAAAATGGACGTGTGCTCTTTTCCTGATTTACGGTACCCGGAGCTGGGACAGTGGGAGAAGGGAGTGCTGTGTGTGTGTGTGTGTGTATAGGTGTATACCCTTAAAGACTAATATTTTAAGGAAGGCATTAGGCCTGAATAGCATTAAATAAACATTTTGTTTCCTTTTCACAAATCTCTGGCATCGAGAGATGTCTTTCCAATTGGCGGCGGACAGAAGAGCCCAATAGATATTAGTATACCCTCCTTGGGAGGGGCCCCTGTTTTCTGAAGCAGTTTTTGGCATGCCTCAGTGGGCCAAGTATTGCCCCCTCCTCGGACCCTTGTTCGGTAACAATGGGGGCTTAATGCTTAAGGGCTGTTCTCCAGCACCCCTGTTGGTTCACCCTTAGGGGGTATGACCTGCATGACTAGCTATATGCCAGGGAAGGAAAGGTCTGGGGAGGGTTCAAACTGCATGACCAGTCATATGAAAGGTCCGGGTTTCTAAACCAAATGACCAGCAGTACTCTGGAGGGGGGAAGCTTACCCTGGGGGCGAGGTCCTTGCTTTCCCAGTCTGGCCCCTTGCTGGGCACCTGGAGCTTTCTGCCCTGGTGACCTTCTGTACCTGGAGCATCATCTTTGCCCTGCTCATGTCTGTCTAACCGCCTACTGCACAAATATTAACTCATTTAATTCTCAAAACAACCATATGAAATGGGTACTATTATTATCACTATTTTACAAGTGAGAAAACCAAAGCTGCAAGTTAATGCCAGAGCTGGAATCTAAGTCCAACTAAAGTTAGTTTGTCTCCAGAGTCCAACCCCATTATGCCTCTCACCTCTATCATAGGGACATCATTCTAGGCTTTGTATTGATACAGAAAAAAAAAACTGCTCCTTTGAGCAGTTTTTTGAGCTCCTTTGAGGATGACTTTAAACAAATAAACTAGTTACTTCACCAACAAAATGGGCTTATTCAGGAACACAGAACTGCAGTTAGGTACATGCAGTCTAATGGCCAATCGTGAGGAAATCCAAAGAAACAAAGAAGAGGACACTCTTTTCTAGAGGATAAGAGGAAATAGGGAGAGCTCTAAACAGAGTTCTTCCTGTTGGGCTCCAAGATCAATGTAGTGCATGACAGCACCCCCTACAGGTCCTCCCAACCCAACTCCAATTTACACCAGGTCTCCATCTATTAATCTTCACCCTGATTACATTATAGTGATGCAACTTTCTGAAGATAGCTGTGAACCTCCCTCCCCAAGACTTGTAAATGCCAGGGTTCTATCAAAGACATAGAATACAGAACAAGGGATTTATTACAAGGTTTTGACTTTCCACAATTGTGGGAGCTAAATAGTCTCTGTAATCCTCCGCTTGTACTGATGCTAGAAGTCATATGCTCAAGGATTCAGATTTGATCAAATGAATAGTTTTTACTGTTTTATTAAGGGTATTCTTAAGTAAAACTGGCTTTTAAAAAATTACAAGGACCAAAGGGGGTTGGGGAGATAGGAGAGAGTAAAGGAGGGGTAAACGCTGACAGAAGGAGACTTGACTTGGGGTGGTGAGCACACAACACCATGTACAGATGATGTATTATAGAATTATACATCTGAAACCTGTATCATTTGATTAACCAACATCAACCAATAAATTCAATAAAAAATAAAATAAGCAGCAATAAAAAATTGCAGGGACCTGGCAGTGAAAAATACAATTACTACTAGTAGAATTAGTGCCACTGCTTTGATTCACTCTAAAACAGCAGGAATTCACCCGTCACTGCTTTTAAGCTCTCAGTGCAAATATCGAAGCAGTGCAAAAGGAAAGTAGCGTCTCAGCATTATTATGAAAATAGCATTGAACTTGCAGATGCCCGGAAATGGATTTCAGGGACCCCCAGGGATCCACGCACGACACTTTAAGGACCAATGCTCTCTACCTTGTATATGGAGGAAGGTCTGTCATTTCAACTTAATTTAAAGTAGGCTACCCTGGGAACCAGATTCAAGTCAACCAATCAAGAAAGACAAACACACACACACATGCACACACAATCTTTTTTTTAAAAGACTAAACACCTCCATGGCCCAATTAGGCTAGCACACAGAATCTTAATTCTAAAAAAAAGGAACTTCAAGCACGGCTCTGTTATAAGTTACCTATCTCCTCAGTGTAGACACAACGATATGCTTAAGTGAAAGAATTACACCTCGTGAAGGAAGAGCTCTTTAAGATTAATAGCCTCTACCACCACTAGAAGATAAACTCATCCCATGGATCGCTTGAGAAGTTTTTCCCAATATCCTCTCCCAATGTCCTTACTGCATTCTTGGCTTCAGTCCATCATTCCAGCTATCAAGACAATTCTTACTTTTTATTCTGCCATTTAGAACTTATGCCAGGAAACTCTTAGAAATTCTGGATTGCAAACTGGGGACACTTGTTGGGTATTTTGCATGTGACAATATTTTATTTGAGGAGAATTGGCTTCAATAGTACTAAAATACCTTTATGATTCCATTTCAAAAACTAATTTAATCAAAGCACCAAGAAATAAATTGAAGCAAAAATGCCACCCAAAATATATTTCTTCTGTATCACAGAAATTATGCATACTTTCTGCCAATAATATTTCTACCAGAAATTATAGGAAACCCATCTCTCAACATACCCAATAAATTCAGAAATTAGGTGCCATGACAGTCAATCACTTACATTATAAAAGAGGACCACCAGTCATCTCACTTCTTGGAGGCAATGACCTTGTGGTGACTACGAACACTGACCGTTGCCAGACCTCACTGCTCCATATTCTATGGTGGAGGTAAGGAGAGCACAGTATTTACCACTGTCCAAACTTTGAAACCAAAAGGAGAATATCTCACCAGCAGAGGACAAATGAACTGCTGTGGGTAATAGCTCATTATTACTTAAGAATATGCTAAGGAAAAAAATTAAAGAGAATTGATTGAAAATGTCTAAACTTTGTCTTTTAAAAATCTGAAAAAAGATCTTTGCTCAGTGTCCTGTAAAATGACCAGCTGTGTCATAAGGAGTCTGACTCCCTTTTTTTCAAGTTTGACTGACGACAGCTCTCAAGCCTCCCCCCTCCCCCTTGCCCTCTGCCACACTTAGTGAGCCACTAAGAAAGCCTATGTGTGCTAAAGGGGAGATTGAACCCGTGCAAGACCCTCCTCAGGCACAGGAACCCTCAGGCAGGCCCACCCCCCAACTACAGTAATAACTCTGAGCCAGCCTTCTTTCCTTGCATCCCAAGCCATTTTGGACCTTTGTGGGAGGTGAACACTGCTCTCCCCAGAGACCTCAATTACGTAGGTAATAAACCAAATCCCTAGAACCAATGAAAGTGGTAAGATATCAATCCCATGATTCTGTCATGTTATATGCCACAGTTAACCTTCAGAGGGAAGATTGTATAATCTAATCAAACAAGCTTTAAAAGCAGAGGACTTTCTCTGGCTAGTGGCAGAAGAAGGCAGAAGAGAAGCCACCAGAGAAAGTAAGAGAGTTGAAGTGCAAGGGTGATTCGATATGCCCTTGACGGCTTCATGACAAAAGGAGGCAAACGAGAAGGAATGCAGGTGGCTTCTTGTAGCAGTGAATGGCCCCCACCTGACAGCCAGCAAGGAAAGGCAGACTTCAGACATAAAACTGCAAGGGACTGGATCCTGCCAGCATCTGAATGAGCTTTCCCTGCGCCCCCACAGAAGAGCTCACTTTGGCCAATACTTTTGAGACCATGAGCAGAGAACCCAGTCAAGCTGATTCAGATTCCTGACCTACAGCACTGTGGCCTATTAAATGGGTATCATTTTAACCAGTAAATCAGTGGTAATTTGTTATACAGTGATAAAAAATACAATGTGTTAATAGTTTGGTAGAGAGAGCTTACTAAAACTGAAAAACAAAGGTTACCCTCCTCCCTAAAAGAGGGTAAAGTCTAAAAAATAAGTACACTTACACTAATACAAAGGGAGGTGTGGCAAGTGCAATAATGACAGTCCAAAGAAACTGCTATAGGACAGTGATTCTCAACCAGGGGTGATTTTGCCCTTGAGAGGATATTTGGCAACATGTGGAGCCATTCTTGGTGGCCACAACTGGGTAGGTGCAACTAACATCTAGCAGGTAGAGGCTAGAAATGCTGCTAAACACCCCACAATGTACAGGACATCCCCCTCTATCCCCACCCCTTACCATACCCCCAGCAACATAATTTATCTGGTAAAAAATGTCAGTAATGCCAAGATTACAAAATATTGTTCTAAGAATAGAGATGATAAGCTTAATTGCAGCTAAGGAATTTGGGACAGCTTCTTAGAAGTAGTGATATTTGAGCCAGATCATGAAAAATAAGTTACATTTTTATTGGTATGGATGCAAAGAATAAGAAACTATTCCTGGGGCCCTGGTTTGGGCTCTATTCTTTGAGGCAGAGCAGACCATTTTATGGATTTGAAAGGTAGTAAGTGGCTACCACACTATCTCCATCCTCAGTCCCAAATTCTGACATAGTGTCCATTTTAGTTGATTCCAAGTGCTGTAACTTCCTAATGTGTCATCAACAAAAACAAAATTAATTGGGAAATTACAATACGTAAGATGATGCTAGACTGTCTAAAAGATACTGTCTTAAATGATAAGCAAATAATAATAATTGAACATGATTCATGCTCTCAATGTGATGACTATGTAATAGGAGGGCAGATATGTCCATAAATAAGCATATCCAGCTTAATGTCATTGAAATAAAAATAATAAATTATATTTATTTTATTGAACTAAGTAAACCCTATACTGCTCCTTACACCAATCACTTACCTCGAGGAAATCCTCTAAGGATGCCCCCACATTCATGAGACGTGCAGTCATGTTCCTGCATGCATTTTAATACAACTTGTTAATTTGGTGCACTGACTTCTCTTTAGATGCTCCATAGAGTTTAATCTTGCAAGGTGGTTACAGAAATCCAGCTCTCCCCAAACTAAGACTATCTTTCCCTACCCACAGGGTTTATTATTACTTTTGCATACCCCTGGTAGTCAAGAACACAAGACTACTATTGAATCCAGGCAGGAGGAGAAAATGCAAGAAACCCAGTCCCATATTTGGCACTGAGTGTTTGTCAACGCCATTGCAGGGGCAGAAACGAATCTGTTGCTAAAAGCACTTTCACTCTGGATAGCCCCAAACAGAAGCAGCTGGACTGAGATTGCCTTTTCAGAGTTCATGAGGGACTTTACAGCTGCCACATCTATGCAAGTCTTAAAAACCATTTCTCAATGCCAGACTCGTTTGAGGCAAGCATCTGGTGACAAATGTTGAAAGAATAACAAAATCCTCTGTACTCTGGGGTCCTTGACCTTCATGTTTATTAATGTTCAGCTTCTCTCCTCTACCATCATCCCAATCTCAAATCCATATTACTGGGCTCCACTAATGCACACTGCTAGAGACAAGCAAAATGGAAAAGATTTCTATGCTTCTCTGCCTGATAAAAATCAACACATTAAAAAGTTAACACATCAATTGACAAAAGAATACAGGGAGCAGATTGCTCAACTCTCAGTTGGACAGTGGTACTTGCTAATTGAACCAAAACTTGAGCATTCTTCACTAAATCCCTTTATGATTAATTCTCTGTCAGCCAAGAAAATTATTTTCACAAGTTTATAAGAGTACTCAACTTCCTTCACAGACAGTGAAGATTTCTTTTGTAATCCCAATTTGCTTCCCAGAGCTGCCTAGAGAGAAAGCAAAACGGTTCCCAGAGCTCATAAAAACTCTCCTTTCATTGCCTAGATAGAACTGGCCAGTTCATGATTCTATAGTAATGATTCTATCTCAATGATTCTATGTCATGCTTCTATTTCAATGATTAACTCCAACTTTATAGGGGTAGCAAAATAGAACTGACCTTGTGCTCAGAGAACGAAGGAAGGAGAACAGAAGTGGGGGACTCTTTTAAAATTGGCCTTATTTATATAGGATTCTAGGACCTTTCATCATTCATTAGGATCTATTCACATCAGGAATGATTCTCAGTGGTCCCCACATTAACTCAGCTAATAGGGGCAGGATTACAATTTATCATTACGTTTCTTAATACAGCCAGAGCTTACTTATTAAGGAAGCAAAGGAAACAAAAGTTGTGCCACTAATTGTCCACCCGGCTAACAGATGATCCTTTATCCCAAGGAAATATGATTTCATGGACTATGCTAAGGTAGAAGTAACTAGCAATTGATGCAATATTAGTAACTGCTCTTGGCCCCTGATTTGACCACACCTGGGCTCCCCAGAAGCATAAGCCAAGGCATGGAGCTGAGCCGAGTAATGCAGCATCTAAAAAATCAGAATGCATGCTCCCCTGATTCTCATAAGTACCTCAGATTATAGACTTTTCTCTTACACTTCTGTCAGTAAAAGCAGAGCCTTCACTCACTCATCTCCTATGTACAACCACTTCCCCCTCCTTCTTGCACAACACACACACACATACATACACACACAAAATCTCAAATCACTACTTAAGAAATGGAATTAGTTCCCATTGTGTCGACTACTTTGTCTTATTAGTATTTAAGAAAAGAGTAACTTTTCTTAAGTAAAAGAAAAAAGGAAAAGGGGAGGGAGATAACAAAAAAATGAGAGAGAAGAAGAAGAAGATAAGAAAGAACAAAGGAAAAGAAATCAGAGGGAAAAGTAAAACTGAAATAGAAGGAAGAAAAAGAGGAGAAAGGAAGGGGAAGTGTCACTGGCAAGTATAAGATTTTGTCTAATTCTCTTCTACATTACTTTCTCCATTCAACAAATACTGATAGAACATCTCCTATGTCAAGGCAGTGGAGTTAGAGCCAACAAAATGAAGCCCCCACCTTCATGGAACTTATAATACAAAGAGCTAGTTAACAAATTGTTTTAAATTGGTATGTAGCTTCTACCAGGACAGGATAAGCTTTATAAAAATACAAAGCAGGGTAAGGAGATCTGGCATGAGTCCTGGGTTCACAGAGGCATTACTTTACCCAGGATGGTGAGGAAGGTCCTCTCTAAAGAAGTATCATTGCAGCAAAGCCATGAATGAGTTCAGGGACCAGCCGGGAAGCTCTGCAGGGGAAAAACATTCCAGGCCCAGCATCTTCTTGGGTGATCCAGAGGAACAATGGGATCAGCAGGCTAAAGGGTAGTGATGGAGAAAGTTGTGACCAGTGAGGTCAGAGATGCAAGCAGGGAGTAGATCAGGAAGGACCTTGCAGCTCATAATTAAAAAAAAAAAAACAAAAAAAACTGCATTCCAGCTGTTATAGGCCATCAGAGTAGTCTGAACATGGGAATGTTAAGATCAAACTTCACATCTTAGAAAAGTATTTTGACTGCTCTGTGGACAAGTTTTCTGGGATAGTAAGAAGAGGGAGACTACTGTTGTAGGACAGGACTGGACAAGGATGGACAAGAATTAGGGTAGACAAGGGTAGTAGCATTCAAATGACAAAATGTGCTCAAATCTAAGAATGACTCTGAAATATATGGCTTGGTAAATGGTCCTGCCATTTACTACTAACAAGACAGTGAAGGGAGCAAGTTTGGAGGTGGAAAAATGCATGAGTTCTTTTTGGAACATAGTAGGTTTGAAAAACCCATTGGACAACCAAGAGATGGAGAGACATCAGTTGAGTACACCAAATCTGGAGCTAAAGAGAGACATGGGGCTGGAAATACAAATCTGAGCCATCTGCTAGACACAAGATTTAGGAGCATGGGTCTAGGATTCAAGTAGAAAGAAAAGAGCAAAGGTCTAAGAATCCAGCCCCAGATGCTCCACCTTTCAGAGCAAGACAAGAAAGAACCAACCAAACTGGGGAAGGGATTTCAGGAACAACTATGAAGGACACATGGACAAAACCAAGGTGGGGGGTGAAATTGGGGGAGGGAGGTGGGGATGGCTGGGGTGTGGGGGAGTGGTGGTGGGGAAATGCAGACAACTGTACTTGAACAACAATAAAATTAAAAAGGAAAGAGAGAGAGAGGAGAGAGAAAGAACCAAGAAAGTAGAGTGAAAGTCAGCAAATGTGGTTTTCTGGAAGGCAAATGAAGACTTCCTCAAGGAGGGTGTGATCTAGTGGGTCAAATGCTGCTGATAAGAAAAGTGGGGCTTGGGATTTTGACCACCATGTTTAGCTATTTGGAAGTCACTGAGTTGAGCCTTGACCTGCGTTTTCAATGGAGTGGGGATGCACAAAAGCCCGATCTAAGAAAGTTCAAGAGAAAATGAGAGGAACATAAACAGCATAGACAACTCTTCTGAGATTTGGTGTAAACAAATTGGAGCCAAGGCAATGGGGAATAGAGAGGACTATGGAACCAAGGAAGCTTTTTTTCTTATAAAAGAAATTGGACCTGGCTAGTGTGGCTCAGTAGATTGAGTGCTGGCCCATGAACCAAAGGTCCCCGGTTCGATTCCCAGTCAGGGCACATGCCTGGGTTGCAGGCCAGGTCCCCAGTTGTGGGTGTGTGAGAGACAACTATACATTGATGTGTCTCTCCCTCCATTTCTCCCTTCCTTCCACTCTCTAAAAATAAATAAATAAATATCTTTAAAAAAAATTGCAGTGTTTTTGTATGCTGATGCAAAGATCCAGTAGAGAGGAAGAGATAATGACAGGGGAGAAATTTTAGAAACAAAGTCTTAGTAGGCCAAAGAGATTAGGCTTCTAGGAGACAAGCAGTGGGGTTGACTCTGGCCTGCAGCCCACTGGGCACCNGACAACTGTATTCGAACAACAATAAAATTAAAAAGGAAAGAGATAGAGAGAGAGAGGAGAGAGAGAGAAAGAACCAAGAAAGTAGAGTGAAAGTCAGCAAATGTGGTTTTCTGGAAGGCAAATGAAGACTTCCTCAAGGAGGGTGTGATCTAGTGGGTCAAAGGCTGCTGATAAGAAAAGTGTGGGACTTGGGATTTTGATCACCATGTTTAGCTATTTGGAAGTCACTGAGTTGAGCCTTGACCTGCGTTTTCAATGGAGTGGGGATGCAAAAAGCCCGATCTAAGAAAGTTCAAGAGAAAATGAGGGGAACATAAACAGCATAGACAACTCTTCTGAGATTTGGTGTAAACAAATGGGAGCCAAGGCAATGGGAATAGAGAGGACTATGGAGCCAAGGAAGCTTTTTTTCTTATAAAAGAAATTGGACCTGGCTAGTGTGGCTCAGTAGATTGAGTGCTGGCCCATGAACCAAAGGTCCCCGGTTCGATTCCCAGTCAGGGCACATGCCTGGGTTGCAGGCCAGGTCCCCGGTTGTGGGTGTGTGAGAGACAACTATACATTGATGTGTCTCTCCCTCCATTTCTCCCTCCCTTCCACTCTCTAAAAATAAATAAATAAATATCTTTAAAAAAAATTGCAGTGTTTTTGTATGCTGATGCAAAGATCCAGTAGAGAGGAAGAGATAATGACAGGGGAGAAATTTTAGAAACAAAGTCTTAGTAGGCCAAAGAGATTAGGCTTCTAGGAGACAAGCAGTGGGGTTGACTCTGGCCTGCAGCCCACTGGGCACCTAGAAACGGAGGGAAGGAGGGCAGCTGGGTGCAAATCCAGGTGGGTTAGAAGATTCCATGTGGGAAAATATGCAAATTCTCTTCTGATTGCTTCTTTACTTTTCAATGAAAGAAAATGTGCAGGCTGAGGAAGAAGCATTGGTGGTTTGGGGAGGAGAGGTGTGAACTGCAGAGTGAGCTGAGCAGGAAAATGTAATGGGTTGCTGAGCAGCCCACTAGAGGTTGTGAGCACAAACATACCCAACAGCACAGACCTGAATTCCACTGTCAGTGGCCCTCACGATTCCCTTCCTAAGGTGAAATAACAATATTTTCAAAGAAATCCTATTTTTTAAAAAAGTTTCTGCCCTGGCTGGTGTAGCTCAGTGGATTGAGAGCAGGCCTGCAAACCACACGATTGCGGTTCAATTCCCAGTCCGAGCACATGCCTGGGTTGCAGGCCAGTTCCCAGCAAGGGACAGATGAGAGGCAACCATACATTGATATTTCTCTCCTTCTCTCCTTCCCTTCCCCTCTAAAGATAAATAAATAAAAACTATTTTTAAAAAAGTTTCTTATTCTAAAAATTTATGAAGATTTCTGAAGCATTTATTGGCAATGACTGAATCCAAACTCTAAAATAAGAACTACATATAGTGAACTATTCGAAAAATGTATATATTTTATGAGAAAGACATTTTTAGTTTATTATTTTATTCCCACTACCTAGCACATAGTAAATATTGAAAACATATTTAATGACTGAAATATTATAGTACATATACCATATGAACAGTACATAGGCATCTACCCAATGATCTATGCATGATTCCATACAAGCATCCAAGTCCATAATAACAGGATATAGAAAAAAAGTTAGTGCAGTTTTAAGTTTTAATAACTTCAAAAGTATATATGCTACAAGCCTTCAAAAGACATCAGGAAGTTAAATTATTTACATTTCTTATTTGTTTATATATTCCTGTGAATGTAAAAAATAAATGCTTAACTTATTATTTTGTTTCAGTCCATTTTTATCACCTTGACAAAGCCTGAAAAATAAAATTAACCACTACTTAAAACTCACAAATCTCAATAAAGCATGTAAGAAATGTAAATAATTCAACTTTCAAATTATGTTTTTGTAATTTTGTAGCATTTACAGTCTGACATTCTTAAAGCTGGAAACCACCCTGATATTTCTGAGACATCCTGTACATATGAAACATAAAGAGTGATATGATAGAGTCATCCTTCAGTACTCGGTTCTTCTTAGGGACTATGAAAGGACAGTTCCTCTGGTCCAGCCCAGACCCCCTCCCCCTACAGGTCCTGTGCAGGAGATGCCTCCTTCTTACCCCACCCCCCTGCCCTGTACTGGTCTTCCAAGCACAATCTTTGAGACTTTTCCTTCAGGGCTGGGCTCTGTTGGAAGCTCTAGTTCAGACTCTCTGGGTGACAGGCTGCCACTCACTGACACTGCTGTGTTCTCTCTCTGCTGTTAGAGGTCTGGGCCTCTCTGGGGCTGGATGGCATTCTCCCTGTAGTCAGCATTGGCAGTCGGAGAGTGCCACCCTGATGGGTCTCTCTCTTCCTGAAGAAGGAATCTGGGAGAGTGACACTTTCTTTGTAACAGCTCCAGGGCAAAAACAAATTAAGGAAGACCAGCAATTGCAGTACCTATAGATTCCTGCATAGGTTTTGAACAGAAGTTCAATTTACTAATTAAGTTCCTCTGTTGTAACGGAGAGTTTTGCTCAAGGCTAGTTAGAAACAAAAGCTTATAACTTGGCATTTTCACTGGAGAGTTTTACTGTCCCTCTTCCACTTTCTACAACTAAAATGCAGAAAGCAGAAAGGAGGTGAGCAAAGAGAAAGCCGAGTACTGGAGGAAGGAGACTCCCTGTGTCAGCAGCAGAGTGGGAACAGGTGCTCCAGGGCTGTCAGCAAAAGAAAGCACAGCATGGTGCTCAGGGCATCCCTCCAACTCCACTGTGGGGTTTCTAGCCAAGCCACCTGTGTCACGGCACCTTCCCCAACCACTTCTCACGCATTCCAGGCCCCCTGCCCATACAAATGATTCTCACCTATGGAGTTAATTTCCTGCAAATTGCTTAGAACAATGATCGGCACATAGAAATACCAAATATGTATGTACTTCTGTCCCTTTTAAAACTGAGAATTCCATATAAAAATCAGTATTCCTCACTTCAAAAAATAATTTGTGTCTTAGCTATTGTCAATAATGCTGCAGCGAACATGTGCAGGTATTTTTGAGGTTCCAATTTCAATTCCTTTGGATAAATAACCAGAAGTAGGATTGCTAAATCATATAGTAGCTCCATTTTTTATTTTTTGAGAATTGCCCACACTGTTTTCCATAGTGGCTGTACCATTTTACATTTCTACAGTGTACCAAGGTTCTCTTTTCTCTACATCCTCACAAAATAGCCACCCTAACAGGTGTGAGGTGATATTTCATTGTAGTTTTGATTTTTCTTATGATTAGTTGAGCACCTTTTCATATACCTATTGGCCATTTGTATGTCTTCTTTGGATTCAAGTCCTTTCTCCACTTTTTAAGCTAAACATTAAATGGATACATAAAGAAAATATGGTATATACAGAAAATAGAATATTATTTACCCTTAAAAATGTAAATCTTGCCATTTGCAACAACATGGACGAACCTAAAGGATATAACACTAAATGAAATAAGCCAGACACAGAAAGACAAGTACTGTATTATCTCACTTATATGTGGAACACAAAATAGTCAAACTCATAGAAGCGGACAGTAGAATGGGGGCTGCCAGTGATACAGGGTGCAGCCAAGGGGGGCCCCAGAAAAGATTTGGAATGGTGTCCAGAGCTCAAAGTGTACAGGAATATTGGAGGAAATATTAGGATGTCCTCACCACCACCCCCCCCCAGGTGTCAGTTGGGGGAAGGGACAAATGGAGCAGGGCCATTGAGAGCTGTTTTGCATAGCAACAGTTTTGCAGCTAACCTCTGGAATGGTCATTTAACATATCTATAACCTTTAACTGGTTTCAAAGATATGTTAAAGAGCTGTGGCCAAGCTTTGGGCCAGGGAGAAGTGAGTGGCAGCTAACCAGGATGGAACTGGGGCTGCTTCTCTGAGAGAGTGCCTGCGAGAGAGGTATGTGGCTTTAGCAGAGTGGAGTAGCTACCCAGGCTGGAACTGAAGCTGCTTCTCTGAGAGAGTGCCTGCGAGAGAGCCATGTGGCTTTAGCAGAGTGAAGACCCCCTCTTGGCCAGGTGAGGGGGAGAGCCACGCTGTTTTGGAAAGATGTAGACCCCTGTAGCCATTAGGAGGGAGAGCCACGCGGTTTCAGCAGAGTGCAGACCCCCTCTTGGCCAGGTGAAAGAGAAGACCATGCAGCTTTGCCAGAATGGAGATCCCTGCGGCCAGGTGAAGAAGAAAGACGCGCTTTGGGTGGAGTGCGGCTTTGGTAGAAGAGGCCCACGCGGCTTTGGCGTGCTCCCTTTGGCTGAGTGGCCTGGAAAGCAGGAGAGACTTTGACTGGAACTTGGTACAAAGAACTCTTGCCAGTGAAAGGTGCCACATGACTTTGGATTACTTGGAGATCCTGCCTGGACAGGCAGGCGACACAGCTCACGTGCCAGCGACCTGAAAAACGGACGTGTGCTCTTTTCCTGATTTACCATACCTGGAGTTGGGACAGTGGGAGAAGGGAGCGCTGTGTGTGTGTGTGTAGGTGTATACCCTTAAAGACTTTAATATTTTAAGGAAGGCATTAGGCCTGAATAGCATTAAATAAACATTTTGTTTCCTTTTCACAAATCTCTGGCATTGAGAGATGTGTTTCCAATTGGCGGCGGACAGAAGAACCCTATAGATATTAGAGTATTGTCCTTGGGAGGGGACCCTGTTTTCTGTAGCATTTTTTGGCATCCCTGGGTGGGCCAAGTATTGCCCCCCCTCGGACCCTTTGTTCGGTAACACCAGGGCAAGGGGAGAGGAGAGTGGGGAGGTGACGATCGAAGGTTGAAGGAAACTGGGAGGCGAAGAATATGTCTATGGCCTTTTTAGTGGTAATGGTTTCACAACTGTACACTCATCCCTACATTTATTGAGTTTTATAGCGTTATCAAATATGTATAGCTTTTTACATGTCAATAATAATAATAATTTAGAATTCAGAGTTCCAGTCAAAATGGAGAGAGATAAACACACTTTGCCTCCTCACGCAATCACAAAAAGAATTACAACTAGACCTCAAAACAAATAACACCCAGAACCATCAGAAAATCGAGGTGTATGGAAGCCCAAAAACCAAAGATACAAAGAAGCCACATTCATCCAGACAGGTAGAAGGAGCAAAGACACGCAGACAAGCAGAGAGGAGCGAAGACATGGTGTGGCAGAGGGGTGGTGGCAGCAGAACAGGCAGTCCCATAGTCACGTGTGGCAGGTACAAATCAGAGGTATACCTTGGGAGTGAGCAATCCCAGCCCCAGGCCAGACTGTACAGCCCAGGGTTACAGCACTAGAAAGATAAGTCCCCATAACTTCCCGTTGTAAAAACCAGTGGCGGTTAAGACAGCAGAAGAAACTGCCCGATTTTCAGGAGACTCTGCTTTAAAGGGCCCACATGGACTTTAAACATACACAGATCCACTCCCTCTAGGATTCAGTACCAGAACAATAGCTGGAAGGGTACCAATCACACAGGGCAAGTGCCAAACAAACCTCCAGAAGCCAGGCAGCAGCATTGTTCCCTCTCTGTGCCCTCCTCCCAAACAGAGCCACAAAGCAGTGAAACAAGTGTACCCACCCTGGTGATTACCTAAGGCTCTGCCCCATACAATTTACAGGTGCATTTGCTACAATAGGCCACTCTACTAAGACAGGGAGCCAAAGCAGCGCTACCTGATACACAGAAACAAACAAAGGAGGCTCACAAATTGAGGAGACAAAGAAATATAGTTCAAATGAAAGAACAGAACAAAACACCAGACAAAGAACTAAACGAAATAGAGATGACCAACCTATTGGATGCAGAGTTCAAAACACTGGTGATCAGGATGCTCAAAGAACTCACTGCGTAGAGTAACAAATTTAAAAGCACCTAGGTAGAAGTGAAGGTGGCACTAAGTGGAATAAAGAAAAAATCTACAGAGAACTGACAGTGGAGGGAGTGAAGCTGGCACTCAAATCAATGATTTGGAACATAAGCAAGAAATAAGTATTCAACAGAATAGCAAGAAGAAAAAAGAAGTTTAAAAAATGAGGATAGTATAAGGAGTCTCAGGGATATCTACAAACATTCTAACATCTGAATCATAGGATGCCAGAAGGAGAAGAGAAAGAGCAAGAAACTGAAAACTTATTTGAAAACATAATTAAAGAAAACTTTTCTAATTTGGTGAAGGAAATAGACACACAAGTTCAGGAAGCACAGAGAGTCCCAAACGAGTTTGACCCAATGAGGACCACACCAAGACACACCATAAATAAAATGCCAAAGGTTGAAAACAAAGACAGAATCTTAAAAGCGGCAAAAGAAAAGAAGTTAGTTACCTTCAGAAGAGATCCCATAAGAGGGTCAGCTGATTTCTCAAAAGAAATTTTGCAGGCAAGAAGGGACTGGCAAGAAATATTCAAAGTGATGAAAAGCAAGGACCTACAACCTAGATTACTCTACCCAGCAAAGCTATCCTTTAGAATAGAGGGCAAATAAAGTGCTTTCCAGATAAGATCAGGTTAAAGAAGTTCATCATCACCAAGCCTTTACTGTATGAAATGTTAAAGGAACTTATTTAAGAAAAAGAAGATCAAATGGCAACAAATTCACAACTATGAACAACTGAATCTTAAAAAAAAAAGCAAACAACCAGAACAGGAACAGGATCATAGTAGATATGGAGATCATTTGGAGGATTATCAGCTGGGAGAGGAAGGAGGAGAATGGGAGAACAGGTGCAAGGATCAAGAGCATAAATGGTAGGTACAAAATAGACAGGGGGGAGTTAAGAAAAGTATAGGAAGTGGAGTAGCCAAAGAACTTACATGCACGACCCATGGACATGAACTAAGGGGGTGGGATTGCTGGAGGGAATGGGGGTACTAGTTGGAGAGGGACAAATGAGGAAAAATTGGGACAACTGTAATAGTATAATCAACAAAATGTAGTTTTTAAAAAATAATAATAACTTGATAGTGCATGTTCATAATTGATGGAAGCTGAAAAGCAGCTGCTGACTCGGGCCAGGACAGATTGCACACAGAACTGCTTTACTCATGTATTTTCCTCTCCTGATAGAAAATTCATATCTAAATATATTTCTGGCCTTAAATAAAAAACAGTAAAAATTACAATATGAGGAAAAATTTTAAACAGTATCATAAAATGAAAGGTTACCAAAATAATTACCAAGTATGTTGTTCTGAAAAACACATAAAGTGTGGTATAGAGAAAAAAATCTTAACACAAACAATTGGCATGAAATCGTGTTTTTTAACACTTTTTAATTAAAATTTTGAGACATACAAAAACAAAACAGAAAAATATAACAAAGCGAGAATTCATCACTTATTTTCAACATTTTATTATCAAAAGATGTACCTACTGGTTTCCTCAATTCAATCTTTATACTTACTACATTTTTTCATTTTTTCACCTTTTACATTTTTTATAAAGTTCATAAATGTTATATTTCATCCACAAATATTTTAGTGTATATCATTAAAACTACACACTCCCTTATAAAGATAACCAAAATATCTCTATCCTTGTCACACATAAAAATAACAATTATTTAATATCAAATATAGAGTCAGTGATCAAATGTTTCCAGGTGTCTCATGTAGGCTTGCTTTTACAGTTGGTGTCAAAAGGTACAAACTTTCAATTATAAAATAAGTAGTTCCTGGGATATAATGTACAACATGGTGACTAGAGTTAGTAATACTGTGTTGCATATTTACAAGTTGCTTAGAGAGTAGAACTTTAGAAAGATATCATCACAAGAAAAAATGTTTACTCTGTATGGGAACAGAAGCTAACTAGACTTACCATGGTGATCATTCTCAATATATACAAACATCAAATGATTATGCTGTACACCTGAAACTAATCTAATGTCAGAAATAACCTAAACATCAACAGCAAAGAGAAAGGTTATGTAAACATGGTACATCCACACAGTAGAATATTAAAATGTATGCTTCCAGTGGGGAAAAAAAAGAAACTAATCTAATGTTATGTCGGTTATACCTCAGTTAAAAATAAACTTGTCAGATCATTCCATACTTTTCTCAAACGCTTCAAACATTCCCATCTCCAAATAAAAGACAATTCTCTTATGCCTACAAGGACTTAAGCAAAAGGACTCTAAGTTCAGCTAGATCTGAGTGAAAAATGCAATTCTTGCAATTTGATGTTTTAGTGGTTATTTTCCCAAATCAACCCTATCTAGTTATTTCCCTGAAAAAGGATATTCTGATTTTTTTAAACAGCATGACAACTGTAAAGTGTACCTTGTTAACATTTCCAACCATTACAGAGCACGGGTGAGCTTTCCCTGCCTTTATTCTTAGAGGCCCACGAGTCTAAATGCCAAGCCCATCCTTCTGAGTAAAGTGTAAATGTGTGGGGATAACTGGCCTAAATTAAAGAAGGGAAGCCCCCAAAAGACATTGGAACATTTTTCAAATGGCTAAAATTATAATGTGGTTTCTGAACACAAGTTAGGAGCAGTCGTGTCTCCTACAGAGAAGTCAAATGGTGGCAGAGGCCCAGAGGGAAGAGACAGGGCGAGTAACCCTGTCTCTCTTCCTCTGTATTACACATTCTCCTGGGTTGCCATCCCTGATTTAAAAAGAAAAAAAAGTACTGAGACATCAGAATTCAACATGGAAGTCTTAAAGTGTGGGAATGTCCACTTCCTATTCACCAGGCTATAGAAAACTGCACAGTTAAGTATGGCCAAACATGTCACCATTAGCACATCAATTGTCCCTCCAAAACTGAGTGCAAGAGCAAAGATATATAAGCAGAGGGTGAATTAACAAGAACAAAGCTGTATATATATTCTTATTATATACCTTTAATACAACATTATATATATATATAATATTCACCTATATATATATATTCACCTTTAATATAATCTGAGACAGAAAGATAAGGGCCCATTGAGACAAATGAGTAAGGAGAGAGGGGCAGTTGCATACAACATGGTGCACATTCTACCAGTTCCAGGACCAGAGGAAAACTGACCCACAGCTTGGAGCATCCAGGCTAGCAGTCAAAGCCAAGGAAAGGACTGATGCTGACATCATCAGCTCTTTTCTATTCTCTTCTACTCTCTTCCACTCTCTTCCTCTCTCTTCTACTCTCTTCCGTGGAACTACTCAAGCCCTGAATGTTGAAGACTAACGACCTCTCTGACCCACACCCTCTGACACATGCAGATACTCTGGGATGTGAGCCTCCAGCTTGCAGCAGGAAGTCAAAGAGAAGTTTGACATAATTGCATGGGGTTGAACCTCTTCCCAGAAGTGCAAGTTCCATTCATGGAACTTTTGCTTCCTAATTGCCAAGAACTGCAACTTGGACTGAGAAAATAAGCTGATGGTCCTACACTTCCATACCCCACAAGTCCTGAGTGGTGACAGAGGTGCCCCAAAGGCAAAACTGGTAGTTGCTGTCACCATGACACTGGTATCGGAATTATTCTGACCAAAGGTAGGAGTAAAAGTGCCTCCAAGCACAGATATTTTCACAGTAGTGCTGCCCCACAAAAGTCAAAGTGGGAACAATGGCCAATGTCCACGTACTCTGACTCCAGGAAAAAGTAAAATTATCTCCCTGCTGATATCTATAAGGGATGTGGATCCCATAAACACAAACAAATCTGCAGTGGTGCTAGCAAACAGTGAGCTACTGTCCTCCATGCTGAGCACCCTGGTGGCAGCTCCAAAGACAGAAGTAGTGGTTGGGCCAATAGGTGCCTGGGTGTCTTCAAAGGCTGGCCAGGTGCTGACAGGGATGTCAAAGGCAGGAAATGGGGCCATCAAACCCACAAAAGCTAACTGAATTGTGCTGCCAATGGGTGTCTTGGCTGCAGCACTGATTAAATTAAGCACTTGTGACGAGGCTGCCTGGTTTTCAAAAGGGAAAGAGCTGTCACTGGGTGACTCCAGGCTGCAGCCCATCAGAAGCCCCAAATGTGGGCTAAGGGGTGGCTCCTGGGTCAAAGGTAGTTTGCAGGTTGCATTTGGGCTGCTTACCAACTCTGCAGGCATCTGGCAGAAACTGGGCCTAGGCATCTAGGGCCCAGGGAGACATATTCTCAGAACTGGAAGTGCTATGGAAAACGGAATGTTCTTCCCATAGCCTTGGTGTTGGGGCGGGGGGCTTGAGATGAAAGCCTGGGAGTGGAAGTCATTTCCGTGTCAGTAACACCAAAGTCCAAGCCTGGGTGGGAGGCTGACCCTACAGATGTGCTAGCTGTGACAGTTCAGTGTAACTTTAAGAACAGATGGGCTGGTGGAGGTGATGGAAGGGGAGGGGGGGTTCCGAATGAAAAAAGGAGGAGAATGCACATGCACAGGTGTAGGTGACTTCATTCTGAAAGAGTCACCGCCTGAAGGAGAGGACTGAGATGACTGGAGGTTTGGGGAGGTCAAAATAGAAGATGCTGCAGCTATGACTGAGGGATAGGGTACAACAGCCTCCATTTATCAGAATTGTACAATGTCATTTCATAATCAATGTCTGGTGCTGAAGAAGGTAGAGGGCCAGACAGCACTGGGGCCTGGTAGACAGGTGAGCCGAGTAGCGACTGGTAATGTTGTAATAATCCAGATCAGCCAGGAGAAGGTGGCTGAGGCACTGCAGTCCGACATGGCTTCAGATTTATGCCCCCAAACCTTATTAAGCCATTGGTGTTCAGCTGTCTTCGCCAAGCCTGCCTGGGTCTTCCGCAATGAGTGTATAAGGAGGCGAGGGCAGCTCACCCCCCACCCCTACCAGAGGCAATGGTGGCAGCAGTCACATTGAAATTTCCCAGTTGCAGGGCTAACAACTGACAGGTGTGGTGGAGAAGGCATCCTACCTTAACAGATCTGAAAGCTTTTCTCCCTGTGTGGTCTCTTTGGACATCACTGAGGTGGAGAACTGAGCCCACGGCCTTCACCAAGTACTCTCTTTCGTCAGCCTCTTGAGAAGCAGGAGCAGGATGAAGCTGAACCAGAGAACCCTGCTGCACCTGGATCAATCCCCCTAAGAGGCTGGACACCCCAGCAGGGCCACAGCTGGTCATGCCATGGCCTTTGATGAAAGTTCATAGAGAACACGTGGTCTAGTCTTCCAGGATTTGGATTGGAGGTTTCCCTTCAGAAACCCAGGACTGCACTTGAAGGAAGTGACACTCAGTGGCCTCCAGAGACCTAGATGTCAATGGTACACACCGCCACTGTAGCAAGCTTCTTCTCTGAATGTTCTGTATCAGTCACTTGTTTGACAGTCCTCCCTCACTGTGCCTTTCCTGTCCTCTTCTAGGGCTCCATCTCCTTCAGGCAAGGATAGGGTGAGGGATTGGGTCATGACTGAATGGCTGAGGCTTCAGAAGGGTGACTAATTGCTAAGGGGGCCAACAGAAGAGGGTCCATTTACTCCCTGGAGGAGAAATATTTACCATTCCTGGGTGGTCCCTGAGAGGCAAATATCTTAGAGTTTCAAAGAGACAGCTTGAAGCAGCGATGAGGACACAGTCCAGCCTGTAAGATTGGGATACTGCCTTTTCTGGAGGCTGTACAACCCAGTTGGTAAAAGCACGCGATCCCAGGAAAGGCCTGCCAACTGAACAGTGGAGGAGAGGTGCTAGGGCGAGGGATCTGGGCCAGACCGCCGCACGGTGGCGAGATGAACGCCTGGGCGACAGCTGGCCAGAGGCAAAGCTCACCTAACAGGTTGCCAATGAGGCCGTTAGTGTGCAGTCACCCCTGGGACTGGAGTCTAAGCACTCGGAGAAGTCGCCTGGCTACCAACTCCCCAGCACAGGCAGGCGGTCCAGCGTGATGCTGGCGGGGCTGCATTGGCACAGAAAACTGCACCCGCAAAAGACGCCAAGGGGCAAAGGACTATCCCAACGGCCCGCCAGCTCGCTCTCCTGTGCTCACGGTCCGTCTTTGGGTCGGGTGGGGCCGCACTCCAGGGGACTGTTGAGAACTTCGAAGACCCAAAGACCACTGAGCTGGTCCCACCCAGCTGCCTGCAGGTTCCTGAGCGCCTGGCCCGGGGTGGTGGATACGGAAATCAATGCCTGTACTGCCTGCCTGTACGAGCTTTCCTCCGGGTCACTGAGGGGGAGTGCGGAGCAGCACACTCCAGCCACAGGGGTTGGGGACAGCTTTCAGGGGAGAAACTAGTGGGGAATGTGGTGGGGGTGGGGGAGACAGGGATTAAAAAAAAAAGGGACGCTCGGTCTTGTACAATGACCAGGGTGCCCAGGCACTGGGGATGGCTGCAACGGGGCAAGTACTAAGGTGGGGACTGGACTCCAAGCAGAGTAAGGGCCAGTTTCCCCAGAGTCCTCCTTGGAGCTGCCACCGCAAACGACAACAGCTTACCCCAGTACCTCTACCCCTTGCTTGTAAACCAGGGCTCGAGACACCGCCTGCTCCACGGCGCCCGCCCGCACCGGGCACCTACCTCCCTGCCGCGGAGCTCCAGGCCTCCTGTGCTTGGCCGCCCTACCAACGCGGGTCCTGGAGCTTCACCAGCTGGGCTGCGAAGGTCGTATACGCAGAATACAGAAAAAAACTATGGCTTTTTATATATTGACCTTGTACATTGGGGCCTTTCTAAATTCTTTCTTACCTCTGCTAGTTTCTCTGTAAGTTTCTTAGGATTTTGTACAAACGCAATCATGTTTTCTATAAATAATGAGTTTGACTTATTCCATTTTAATCTGTATACTTTTATTTCTTTTTCTTACCCTCTATATTTGCTAAAGCCTCCAGTAAGATGTTGAGTACAAATGGAGACCATGGATATCCTTTCTTGTTCTCTATCTTAGGGGAGAAGCACTTAGTAATTCTGTTAGCTGAGGGGTTTTAGTAGGAGTCCTTCATCACACTAAGGAAACAGCCACCAATTCCTTCTTTGTTGAGAGATTTTTTTTTTAAAGGGCAGCGTAAGAGTGGGCAAGGTGGGACTGTAACTGAAGACGTGAAGGGACTTCTATGTCTTTAAAGTGTGTGGTGGATTCACAGGTGTTAATTTTCTATTATTCTTTCAACTGTACATATATGTGATATGTACATTTGCATGTATGCTATGTTTTGCAGTAAAAGCATTTTTTAAATAGTAAGATGTGATAGAAATATGAGAATATTTAAATCTTATTTCAAAATACAAATGTGCAATATTTCACTAAGTCCATAAGAGCTAAACATTAGATTTTTATGGAACCATAACCATAAAAGATTGTTTTCATGAAAAAAGATTTTGAATTTTTGTAGAAAGATACCTGTGAATATTCACACAAACACTCATGAACACATCAATAAGTATTTATGTATCTATATGTATATATTCAGGTTAAAACAAAAAAAACTATTGAATTTTAAGTCTCTAAATGTCAAGGCCCTTTTCTTGGCACTAAGAGGGAAAAACAATCAGTAAGTTTTACTTATTTTTGTTTTGGCACATATGCTCTTAAGTTCCTGAGAACTCTCAAGATCAAAGTGTTACTTAGCGAACAGAAGAATCTTGCTGGCCAGTTAACATCTCCAGAAACTTCAATGAATTTTGTCCCTGGAAGGAAACACAGCCAGAAAATGTGAAAAAGAAAGCATGAAAATCCTGGCAAGTCTGTCCACACCCTAGAGACAGAAAGACATGCTCCCTCTGGAACACGAACTAGGATTATTGTCTTTTCTAATGTCTTGATTGTTCAGGGCCTGTGAAGCTCAGCACAAGGCTACCAGGCAGCTTTCTTCAGAACCCTGTGTCATAGTTCCATGGAAACTTGAGTAAGTTCAAAAGTGTATTAAGGTGACTTGATATTAAAATAACTTAGTTGTTAAATGCCCCTTGCATCTGTGCCGCAAACCAGAACAATGCCTTTTTTCCCTCCCTCTGTTCAATATCGGACATTTATTTGTTAAATTATTATATGACACCACAAGATTTACTAACAGATTAACATTTGATTCAAATGAGATTCTCCTAATTAAACTGGTTATCAATCTCTAACAGGAAATATTCTTTGCCTACTAATATTTTTTCCTCCTACCCTCATGTTTACTGGCTTTTTTTTTCAGAACATAAAAGCAATACAAGCTCATTTAGAAAAGTAAGAAAACGAAGAAAAGTAAAAAGAAGAAGACACAAATTAACCATAATTCTACCACAAGGGATAGTGTTCGTTTAAAGCTATTTCTTTTTTTTCTCTATATATATAAATTCCTATTTTTACAAAATCTAGTAAAATGTAAATTACATTATATCCTGGTTTTTTAATTTTACATTACCATGTTTAATATTTTTTAAAGCTCTTAGTACAAATATATTTTCATTCAGTACAAATATATTCCATCACTCCTCTTATTTCATTTTTAAGTGGATTCCCATTTTCTCTTGCCAGGTTTGATTACTTTCGTAGGGTTTATTTATGAAAGTGAAATTACATGGTCATAGGGTAAAAATCATTCTTAAATCTTTGGATACATATTTTTTCCAGGATGATTCTAATAATTTTCTTCCCCACAACAATAGATGAGAATTTGGGGCTCTGGGTAGTATCATTTGTGAAATTTTGTACTCAGAATTTATCTTTCTTTTTTTTTTAATTTATAACATACTTTAATAGAAAATCAAATTCAACAAAGCTATTGAGAATTATAGTGAATATTATTTCATGTTCAAATAACTGGGAACTCTGTATTTTCCATATCACAAACAACCTGTGATGTAATAAACTCACTTTTTAAATTCTTTCCAAAGACTAAAAAAAAAGTTATAATAGATCCTTCATGATAAAATTTGTCACATTGGTCTTACAGAACATATATTAGACAACTCGGTAAAAACATATTTCAGTCACAACCTCCAACTTAGAATTCATATATATTTTCTTTATGTGGTTTCTGATATGCTTTGTTTCAATTTCAGAACTTCTCATAACACCAAGCTAGTGACGTACCAAACTAAATTTCATTGTTTGATGTGGTGAATATACCACTATTAAATCTATATTATGAAAAATATATTATTTTTTAACTCCTTGTGTCACATCGAGCATGGGGGGGTGGGATGGGATGGGAGTAATAGACAGAAAACTGTACTTGAAAAATAATTAAATAAAATTAATTAATTAATTAATTTTAAAAAATTCAGTTCCTAAAAAAAAAACAAAAAACAAAGTCTCTATCATCTACTTTAATCTTAGTGCAATTTGAAACACATAAATAATCAATCTGATGCCTTCCTGGCTAGTAGAATTTTGGAATTATTTTTAACTTTTCAGAAAAAAGTTTAGAAATTATATTATGGCATTTTTCATGGAAACTGACTTTTCTCTTACTCTTTTTCCAAAATAAGCAAATTTTTTAAAAAAAGAATTTATCTTTCATTCATTTTCACCAATCACAGGCGGAAATTATGTCATTTGTTTATTTAATATTTATTATAATTATTATTAGGACTTCTGAATATTGTCACATCCACGGCAGATTACCTCACGTTTCTGACTGTCTTCCCTTCTGAATCCACACAACATTTCGTGTCTTACCAATGTAAATTCCAGACACAAAACTCTAGGTTTCCAGGGACCCCATCTACTTATAAACTGTCCCATACACAAGGTATGGGTAGCACCCTCATTATCTGGATGTGGGGGTGTTGACAGTATAGAATAAGCCACTTCCTTCCCCCACACTGGGGAAGATAGCCAATTGGAGTGGATTTCAACTCAGTAGCATGCTGGTGTCTGGCTGTATCCCCTCGTGAGAACCAACTGTGTATTTCTTTCCTCAACTGTGTTCACTGGTATATGTTGGTTGCTCAAAACTGTCCATGGTGAAAGGATTTGTACCATGGAAATCAGCAAAGACTACAAATTTAAACCTGCCCACCCTTCCCTTGCCCTGCAAGCCAGCTGTACACATTTAACTGCACTCCACTTCCATTTTTGGCTATGACAGATAAGCTAGTTCCAGACTAATCTTCCTACTACTCACAACTAGAGAAGCTTTGTTTGAAGAGGCAAGCATTATTACCAAGGCAGCCAAGACTTGAGGGTCTGAGACCCCAAAGAGAAAGAAGAGCAAGTGATGAGGGATGAGTTGCACTTTGGGCCCCACATTTGCCCTTGATGGTATGCTGGTTCATATGTGGCTTGTGAAAAGTTATTTAGAAAGCCATGGCTAACAGCCTCAGGAGCTGGGGAGAGAAAAGTCTGAAATACTTCAGAAGCCACCAAAGAGGGAGATCCCTGATAAACTCTTAGGCTTTAATTTGAGGCTTCTGTGGGACAGTATGTGTTAGTCGGTGCAGGCTGATATAACAAATTACTGAGGACTGGGTGGTTTAAACAACAAACAACCCTCTTAGTTCTAGAAGCTGACAGTCCGAGATCAGGTTGTTGGCAATTGCCCTCTTCTTAGTATACAGATGGCTGTCTTCTTGATGTGTCCTCACATGGCAGAAAGAGAACTAGTTAGAACTAGCTCTCTTGACTCTTCCAATAAGGGCACTAATCCCATTTGTGAGGATTCCAAACTCATGACCTAGTTACCTCACAAAGGCCCCATCTCCAAATGCTATCACATTGGGATTAGGGTTCCAATATGAATTTTGAAGGCACACAAACATTTATTCTGTTGTATAGGGATAATAGGAGACACCTAGCTCTCAAAAAAAATAAATAAAGGCAATAAGGCAAGGCTCTGCTTTCGAGCAATCCCAGTCTAAAGCAAGCTGAATTTCCCCATTCTAACTGCCTGCTGGTAACAAAAGTAAATCATTTCTGGAGGACATTTTAGGAGCACCAATAAATATCAGATAACTAGGACTAAACCAAATAAAGACATATAAAACTACAGGGGAATTAGAGATCTACATGTAAAAGGTTAAACAATAATGTTTCTAGTCGTTATCATTGAAAATTTTCATGTTATTGGAAGAATCCCAAAACACATGTACACAAATGTTCATTGCAGTATTATGGTATTTTACCATGTATAACACATGCCCACATTTTTGGCCCAAACTTTCAGGGAAGCAAATATTTCATTTTAATTTTTAATTCAATTCTTCATTCATTTATATTTAGATGCTTGTGTTTTGTATTATATAGGAATTTTAGCATTTATTTTTCAACATATTATGGTAAAGAAATTTTATGTAACAATTACAAAACACAAGAACAGATACAAGGTATTTAGGCACTACCCATGTAGAGTGTGCATCCTTATTTTTCCCTCAAACATTTGGGCAAAAATATGTGTACTATACATGCAAAATATGGGTACTTCTCCAATCCCAAAACTGGGAACAACTCAAGTGTCCATAAACAATAGAATGGACAAATAAAATACGGCATACTCATTGAATGGAAAGCTACACTGCAATACAAATGCATAAACTATAATACAAATAAACACAACAAACAGCCTGGATGGATCTCAGAAAAGCAGTGTTGAATGAGTGATCCTAGCCATAAAAGAGTACACACTGCATGATTCCATTTATATAAAGTTTAAAAATAGCTAAAACTTATCCAATATTTTTAAAGTTTAGAGGAAGAGTGACTAGGAGTGTGAGGTGGCTTCCCAGGGTGACAACAGCATTTTAGTTCTTGATCTTACCAAGGTTACCTAGGTTTGTTCTAGTGAAAATGTATTAAGAATTATACTTACTACTTTTACAATTTTCCTTTTGAACATTACAGTGCACTAAACGATCATTTAGAGAGATGGAGAGCACTGCAACTCTTCCCCAGAAGAGAAACACACCTTTCTTGAACCCAATAGGACTCAGAAAAATCTAACTCACACTGACTTAAAAACTAAATCAAGTCCAAAGAAGATGTACAAGTGGCCAGCAGCACACGTAAAATGCTCAATGTCATTAGTTACTAGGGAAATGCAAATCAGAACCACAGTGAGATTCCACTTCATACTAATTAGATGACTCTACTCAAAAAGTCAAGCATTGACAAAGGTGTGGAGAAACTGGAATGCTGTCATAGATTGATAGTGAGAGTGTAAAATTATGTATCAACTTTGGAAAAGAACTTGGCAGTTCCTCAAAATGTTAAATTTAGAGTTACCATATAATCCAATAATTCTACTACTAGGTATACAACAAAGGGTTTTGAATGGACATATGTTTTTACTTCTCTTGGGTATATACCTAGGATTAGATAAAGTTGCTTCAGTGAGAATTGATCCATCATTATCACCAGTACCTAACTCTATTCTCTCTTACATGCCTTCTGTGGTGTTGGTTTTACCCTCAGACTCTACCATGTCAGTACCCAGCACCTCCATGTATGCTTATCTCATTAGCAAAAAGGCAAAAACCATTCCAGACCTCATATCCTCTTCTCATACCCTCCAGAGAACGACAAAGTTTTCTTTCTCAGAAGCTCCAGAAAAAGTTTGCTTATGTTTTATCAATGTCTCATTGATTTGGCCTTGATTACATTTTCAGTCCATGGTGGGAAAGTGGGACGGGTGTAGCCTTAAGTCACTGATGCCAAAGCCCTAGAGGTCAATATTCCTCGAACTACAATATGGGGCTGAAGGTTGTGCAAGGACAGCTTCCTGATGGAAATACGGGGCTGTGTTACCAGAAATTATGGAACAAAGGTTGAGAAATTAACAACATCAACCCTAATAACACAAACCAAAAGAGGAGTTGATTTGTTATGAACAACTGAAGAATACAAGGAACATTTATTGACAAATTGATTTCTCTCATTTTACTCAAGACCGAGGTACTGATATCTGTTCATGTAGCAGTTAACACATGCCTGAGTCCATAATAGGTTCTCAATCAATTTTGAATGAATAAATGAACAATGAGCCACAGCAAGTTAATAAACAAATTAACAAATAATTGGCTATCTTGTTGCTAAAAAAAAACCAGACTTTTTTGGCTCTTTTTCTTCTGTCTCCAGTGCCCTCACCTTGGTCAATCATGGTTAGTCAAATAAAGCACTCAACAGTTAGAAAGAACTGGGAAAGGAGAGTTTCCAATCTCTATATGTTGGTCCTCTGATGTCATCCAAAAAGAGCTCTGATGACCAAAATCATTGTTAAGAACATTTATATTATTAGATACAAAAGTGTGGAGAATCTTAGTTGGTTTCAATCTCCAGATAAACATAAGGGAGATGTTGGTACTATGTCAAGGCAAATATTGACTCTCTTCATACTCCCACTCCCAAAACCAGTATAGGCATCCATTCCAGAGGTTTCTGAGTTACCTGTCATCTTATCTGCTTCCTAAACCAGTCCTTACTCTCTGGTCATGCACTAGTTTATAAATGTAACTGAATACCACCTTAAGCCTAAAAGAAGTTACCAAATTTATATTAAACAACATAAAAAAACAGAAAATCAGAATTATGTCTATCATTAGAATTCTGATCAAGAATATGTACACTGACAATTTTCATTTTGACATTCACCTCACAGATTAGGAGGTATAGGCTCAGAAAGTTTTGCCCTATTTTTTAGTTGGTAACAAAGCAGGGATTTAAATAACTGCCTTCTGACCCCTTGAAATATGAAGTATTATCACTATACTGCCATTTAGTGTGGTGAGCATGGAAATGTTTTCCCTAGATTTGACGGATACATTTACAATAGCTCATCTTCATTTTTGCTTGAATAATAACTAAAACACATAAAAATAAATTGTAAAATCCCATCAAACATTTCTTTGTGACAATGCTAGGCATTTAGTAACTACTGACAGAGTCATTCAAGTCAGGGTGATTTTAAGGTCATGAAACAGTCAAAGTTGTCTACCTGCCATTCAAACCCATGTCCTTGGACCCTTTAGTACCATACTAAAGGGTATGACTCATACTTGAGCCATCTGAGCTAATCCATGGTCTTTGCAATAAAAGGATACTGAAACATTTATAAATATGCAGGTACACTTTGAGTGAATGTCAGACACTATATATGATAGGCTGGGTTTTTCCCCTCAAGTACTGAGCAAACTTTGTGCCTAAAAAGAAAACTTACTGTGTTACTGATAATCAAAAATGTATTTACTCAATCTGGGTGGTTTTAATTAGTTTTCTAGTGCTCCAGAGACTTTTGAGAGAATGGGATTCTTTTTCCAATACCTGTAATGCATACAAGCATTAAGTCAAAGTTGACTCCAGCAAAATCTAATTCTAAAAGCCCTAGAGTAAAGTCAAGATAAAATAACTTACGCCACAACTGCATCAAAATAGAGAGGAGTCTGTGAATAGTCTACATGAATAGCTATCACCACTATGATTTTCCAAAGAAAGAAAATCAAAGTGTAAGATTTTCCAACAAATCCCACATTCACTACATTTCTATTGCTTTTAGCTTGTCCAAAGGTTAACACTTCTAAAGTGCATCAACTTAACAAGTGTATAATGAAGCATATAGAGGGAAACATATAAAATTAAATTGAATAATTCCTAAATGGAGGAATTGTAGGTGTTTTTTTAATATTTTATTTTATTTTTAAAAGATTTTACATATTTATTTTTAGAGTGAGAGGAAGAAAGGGAGAAAGAGAGAGAGAAAAACATCAATGTGAGAGAGAAACAATCAGTTGCCTCTCCTACACACCCCAATCAGTGGCCAAACCCACAACCCAGGCATGTGACCTGACTGGGAATAGAACCAGTGACCTTTTGCTTTGCAGGATGATATCCAACCAACTGAACCACATTGATCTGGGCAGGATTTTTCTTTTTAAATATGCACTTAATGCTGCTCTAAGAGTATATTTAATAAATAAAAAGCAAGAATGAGACTTACAGTCCTAGCTGGTGTGGCTCAGTGGATTGAGTGCCTGCAAACCAAAAGGCCACTGGTTCGATTCCCAGTCAGGGCGCATGCCTGGGTTGCAAGCCAGGTCCCCAGGAGGGGATGTGTGTGAAAGGCAACCACACATTGATGTTTCTCTCCCTCTCTTTCTCCTTTCCTTCCTCCAGCTCTAAAAATAAATAAATAAAATCTTTAAAACAAAACAAGAATAAGGCTTACAAAGGAAGAGTCTCAGCTTTGGAGCTGTACTGAGTAGATTGTCAGGATCATTGTCATGCAGCATCGGCTCTGCAGCACCTGTTCTTTGACCCAGGTGGACTCTTTGCATTTCACGGGGCCTGAACATCTCTAGCAATAAAATTATGATAAAGAATGTGACCTATTCTACTTTATACATTAGAAGAACATAAAGGGGATTAAAGCAAATATGCAATTATCAAATTCAGACAAAGAAGGCCTGGTAAATTGAAACTTGCTTGTGAAAACATGAGTAGACAAAAGTGAGAGAGAAAGAGGTGTTGGACAATTCCATCAGGCAGGCTGGCTGATGTGCTCCCATAATAACAATAGCAAGCAACACATAAGGGCACAAATGTTGATACTACCTGATCTTCTACAGAGAAGGAGGGAGGGAGGGAGGGAGGGAGGGAGGGAGGGAGGGAGGAAGGAAGGAAGGAAGGAAGGAAGGAAGGAAGGAAGGAAGGAAGGAAGGAGAGGGAGGGGAGGGAGAGAGAAAGACAGGAAGAAAAAATAAGAAAAGCATATACTGAAGCTTGTCAAATGCCAAATGGTATTTATAATAGACATATCAAAATGATATAGAAGTCAAAACTAAGATTTTAGAGACTGAAATCAGAAGGCCTTGCAGCCACACTGCCAATTCTGGATCTTAACTGTGCAGAACCCAGAACTATAAAGCCTCTTTTCCAGTTTCCTGATCTGGAAAGTAAGGGTAACTATTACTGTTACTGGAATCCCCTCCCTCAATAGTCTACATGCCCCCTAGGGTCCCAGATGGCTCAGGAAGGCCAAGATTGTTCTCGTTCACAAGTTGTTAGAAGACTTTTTGACATTAAGATCTGGGTGCATGCCATGGAAGTGTTAAATTCCGTTTCAAGCATCACTTAGAAAAGAACACTATCACAAAGATTGCATATGTCCTAATTTTATATTATCTTCTCAAGTCTTCACCCTGCTCTCCTAATCAAAACCAAGCTACATTGCACTGTGAAGAGATCAAAGGGTCAGTGTGTGTTTAGCTTTGCAGGGCCTTATTTCCTTAGTAATCAATCCATACTCTCAAATCACAGTTAAAAAGTCATTGTATATAACCATTCCCTACACCCCCAGTCTCAAAATGCTCTGAATTTGTGTGGATTCTCCCAGGGTCTAGCATCAAGCACTCTAAATCGTGGACCTTGGAATACTGACTGGGTCCTTCCCAAAGAGCCATCATAACGCAGAAGATAGGAAAAAATAATCCAAAGCACATGAGAGCTTCAGTCAGAAACTTTTAATTGCTGACATTCATGTTGAGCCTTGGTTAGGAAAGAGGGAGAGAGAAAAACTATCTTACCACCACTTTGAGTATAAAACCTCCTTATGAGGCTTTTTTGTTAACAATAACATCAGACCTACGTATTTCATAGGTTGTGAGGGTCAAATTAGATAATGGAGGTTTGGGGTTTTGTTTTTGTTTTCTTTTTCTTTTTAAAAAAAACCCTGAAAACTATTGCAGACTGGTACAACCACTATGGAAATCAGTATAGAATTTTCTCAGAAAACTAAAAATGGATCTGCCTTTTGACCCAGCAATTCCACTGCTAGGATTATATCCTAACAACCCTGAAACACCAATCCAAAAGAACCTATGCACCCCAATGTTCATAGCAGCACAACTGATAATAGCCAGGTGCTATAAGCAACCTAGATGCCCATCAGTAAATGAATGGATAAAAAAACTATGGTACGTTTACACAATGGAATTCTATGCAGCGGAAAGAAAGAAGGAGCTCCTACCCTTTGCAACAGCATGGATGGAACTGGAAAACATTGTGCTGAGTGAAATAAGCCAGGCAGTGAAAGACAAATACCATATGATCTCACCTTTAATGGGAACCTAAACAACAAAACAAATAAGCAAGCAAAATATAACCAAATATACTGAAATAGAGAACAGGCTGACAGTGACCAGAGAGGAGAGAAGAGGGAATTTCAGGGGAAAAGGGGAAGGATTTATAGGAACAAATATAGAGGACACATGGACAAAACCTAAGGCGGGTAGAAATGGGAGGGAGGTGGGGAGCACTGTGGGGGGTGGGCTGGAATGAGAGTAAAAGAAAGAAAGCTACTCGAACAAAAATTTAAATAAATTTTAAAAATATATAAATAAATAAAAACCCCGAAGACTCTTAAATTTATTAAATTCAGTTACATTAGTTAGAAAACATAACAAAACAGTCAGTGATAAAGAATGATGTAATATTTCTATAATTTCTAGCCAGGTAAAATATACACAAATCCTGCTTTCTAGCTCTAGTAGAAAATAAAGTTCTTCAGAGAAAATAGTTGAAAATATAGTGAGTTCTTCATCCACAAAAAAGAATATATGATTTATATTCAAACATAATAATGTTTGATCAAGTCATCAGTGTAAATATAACTACAGAGAAGATATTCAATCTAAGAGAAAAAAACAGTTTTCAAGCCCATTTGTAAACTAATATCTTTACAAAAAAGTTTTAGCAATTTCTTAGTGTAGATCATTCATGAATCCAAACCAACTTCACTATCATAGAAAGAATACATTGTGATCAAGTTAAATTTATTTCAGAAATGCAATGTCACTCACTTTATTCACAGGATAAAGGAGAAAAAAATCAATAATCATCTTAATAGAATTGTAGCAAACATCATTTGACAAAATTCAACATTATTTATGGTAAAAAGAAGAAAAAACTTTGGCAAACTAGAAATACAATTTCCTTAATCTGATATAAAGTAGCTACAAAACTAAGAAACAAGCCAAAAACCTACTGCAAATATCCACACTCACTGGTGAAATACAGAAGCTTTTCCCTGTAAGACCAGGAGTGCGAGAAGGAAACCCACTCTCACCGCTTATATTTAACACTATCGGGGAGATTCTAGCAGTGATAGAAGGCAAAAAAAAAAAAAAGGAAAAAGAAAAGGGGAGATGAAGAAGAAAAAAGGAAGAAAGGGAGGGAGGAGGAAAATGGGAGGAGAAATGAAAAAAACAAGTGCTGTCACTATTTGCAGATCCTATGTGCAGGTAAAAATATCCAAAGGAACCTGCAGCTATTGTTGTAAGTCATAAGTGAATTTAGCAAGTTTCCTAGATAAAACAGAAATGTAAAAATAATGGTAATAATTCTATATACAAGCAAATAAATAAAAAATAATATTTTAAATGATATCTGCATTTATATTTAAAAAAAACTGGCCCTGGCTGGTGTAGCTCAGTGGATTGAGTGTGGGCCTGTGAACCACACGATCCCGGTTCGATTCCCAGTCAGTGCACATGCCTGGGTTGCAGGCCAGTTCCCGGTTCCCAGTTCCCAGCAGGGGATGAATGAGAGGCAACCATACATTGATATTTCTCTCTCTCTCTCTCTCCTTCCCTTCCCCTCTAAGAAAAATAAATAAAATTTTTAAAAAAACTGAAGCCAACCAATGAGTCTGCTTACATGAATGTGTTTCTCCAGAAATTTAGAGAAAGCTGGTAATAGTAAAGCCACGTTTCAAAGCTTAAAGACATTGAAATCATTAAGGTCCTCAAAAATGGCTATAAGAAAAAAGAGAAAAAAATAAACACCTAGGAATAAATCTAATAAAAAATATACATAACCTCTGCACAGAAAACTATAAAACTTAGATTGGATAGGTTAATGATTTAACTAGTTGTCTCCAAACCCCAAGCAGTTTGTTTTTAAATCACAGAAATTGTAACCAATTCAAAATTTTATATGGAAATGCTAAGGCCAAGAACAGTCAAGAAAGTCTTAAAGAAGATCAAAATTAGAGGAGTTATACTACTAGATGTTAAGACTTACACAAAGCTATGGTAACTGACCCAAAAGAGACACACAGACACTGGGACAGAAGAGCCCAGAAAGAGTCCCATAGTTTTATGGACAATTAATTTATATCAAGTCTGACACTGCATATTAGTGGGTGAAACTGATTTTCAATAATGGTGACAGGCAAATTGGATATTCTTTTCTCTTTGTTTTTGAGAAATTTTTAAGAGTTTATTTGAACCAAAGAGTAAGGTCTCAAATGCTTCACAGAATAACAGTTTTGCGGCTTCTTTTATGCATTTGAAATTCAAGAGGGAACACAAGATTGGAAGAAGAAAGGCAGGGATTGGATTACAGGACAGTTAATGAGATTATATGCTCTCTTGAGGGTTATAAATATCCCCTTCAAGGGATATTACTTCTAGTATTTCAAAAGTGTGCAAACTTAGGTGCACAAGAAAAACAGACAGAGCAGCTTAAAACCTTTCACTAAAGAAGTTATAGGCCTAGGGCATAACTAGCCACCATGACCTGCCCAGTTAGGAATTTCTGATCAGATCACTCTGTGAGGTTACTTTCCATAGAACAGGCTTTTTCATCCACAGTTCCCCCTTTTGGTCATAGATCAATCCAAAGGACACATTGATGACCAACCTTTTGGTTGGATACGCTAGGAAGGCTCATTCCTAGGCAGACTGGATATTCTTATGAGCGATGGAGGGGAAACCTGACCCCTTTCTCATATCACAGACAAGAACTAATTCCAGGTAGATTTTAGATCTAAGTATAAATGTTAAAATGACAGCAATAGATGATATGCAAGATATTAGTTTCATAAACTTGGGGTAGCGAAAGATTTCTGAAATAGTATACAAAAAGCATTTAAAGGATAATTGGGCCATATTAAAATTAAAAACTCCTTTTCAGGAAGAATATACCATCAACACGTTGAAATGAAAAGCATATAGTAGAAAAATATTTTACTATATAACAATAAAAAAATTCATATTTAACATACATAAAGAACATCTGCAAGTCAAAAAGGCAGACATTCCAGTAGAAAATTAAGAAAAATACATAAAGCGGTTCTTTTTAAATGAGGATATTTGAAATGTCAACAAACATTAGTAAAGGTGTTCAACTTCATTTAGTCATCAGGAAAAAGGCAAATTTAAAAACTGGTGTGACATCATCATAGCCCCCCCCCCCACCAATATGGCCAAATTAAAAACACATTGTAATGCAAAGGGCTGTGAAGAATGTGAAGCAACTGGAATGCTTACATGCTGCTGGTGTGATTATATGAAACTCAAAACCAGGCAAACCCCACCTATAATGTTGCAAATCGGATATGTCTGACTCTGGAGAGGAGATGGTGGGGTAAATACTGGGAAAGAACCGGGTGGGCAGGGGGGGACCTTGGGGGTGCAGTTCTAATCCTGGCATCCTATCGAATTACTCGATCTACATGCTGATCACTTCGTGGTAGCCCATCAAGTCTTGCACTTAAGACTTCTGCATCCATCTCCCTATACATATATACTTGAATTATTAAAAGTTTATTTAAAGTGAATCAAGTATTAAGAATTAGAGGACTACTGTCAACAAAATTAGTCAGACTATGGTGATTACCAGAAGGAGAGGAGGTCAGGGGGAGGTAGAACAGGATTTATAGGGGATATGGTGATGGAAGGAGACTTGGCTTGGGGTGGTGAACACACAGCACAATATACGGATGATGTATTATAGAATTATACCCCTGAAATGTATATAATATTACTAACCGATATCACCACAATAAATTCAATAAATTTTTTAATTAGTTATGTAGGCTAACATGAATATTCTGAAAAACCTTACAATCCTAAAATACCTTTTGAATATTAGCACAATACTCCTGGGTTTATCAGTTCCTTTATAAACTTATTCTAATATCCCATGGCCAAGGATTCTAGGCATTGTTTTGCCTATAGCAAAGCTAAGAAATCTGGCAACTGTAGACTTACGAAGTTTCTAGTGCTTTTCCTCAAATGCTTCTCCAGACCTTAAGCAGTAGGTAGAGACAACCGGTAGAGGAGAGAAAACACAAGCACCATTAGATCTCAGCATGGGAAGAAACCCTAGAAGTCATTAGGCTAACCTTATTCTCCACACAGGAGACATCCCGCCGCACTGTGGCAGGTCGTCCCTCAGCCTCTGCTTAAACATCTTCGAGGTCAGGAAGCAAGGGCAGTCTAGTCCCTGGATGAAGAACTCCTCCAAGCCTGCAAATGAGTCCAGAAAATTCCCCAGTCATACCCTTTGGATATGAAAGAGCAAACCCTCTCCAAATAATAGATTTTAAATCCATGAAACAGATATCACATTCCCCCAGGTACTTTCTCTTTTTCACACGAAACATCCTCAGCTCCTTCAACCCTTCTCATACTGAATTAGAGACTGTCATATGGAGAGAATAACGTTTTGTTGTTTTAGTTCCCTACATGTCTTTGGAAGCAATTGGAGTCAGTTTGTCAGAGATTCAGGTAAGGATAAAATCTACCTATGAGAGCTGACCGTGGCCAAGAGCAATTTAAGCAGAGCATGATTCTACATAATTTGAGGGACAGAGAAATTTTCTGTGACTAAAACATTTCTTCCACTCGCCTACCTTGAAACCTGAATTTTTTATATGAATGCAACTTTGTGTTAAGGCATCAAAGATTATTATGAAAAAACGTTATGGTATAATTAAATGCAAACATCAGAGAAGAAGTAGTTCTTGAGACTAGTTGGAGGCTGAGGAAATAGATCATGGGGTGGGTACACTAGAGAATCATGAAAAGGTCAGAAAGTGCCTGGAAAATGAGCCAAACTAACAACACAAACACAGGATACCAGAGTGTGGGCCACCTAAGAACTTGAACTAATGAAGATATAAATACATAAAAAGAAAATGAAAGTGAAAATGGAGAAATAAATGAACAGTTTGCTGAGCAGCTTTTCTCACAGGCATAGACAAGCGATCTTCCATCGGGACCTCTGGGAACTGGTGGGCGGCCCAGAGGAGCAGAGACCTCCCTCGTGAGCATGCGATCTCTAGATCCTTATCCCCCATCCTTTCCTTCTTGTCACTATGCAGTTGGTCCACCAGGAACCATCCCGGCCAGTGAGATGTGCAATTCCCCAGCTTCCCTGCCAGTGACAGGTAAATGGGTAGATCACACCAGCCCTAATCTCTGTCTAGAGGCCCTAGAGGGCAGGGAACTAAGAAGCCCCATTTGAGCACCTGATCTCAGTCATATCCTTCGGCACCATTCAGTCCAATGCATCAGGACCATATGGGGGAGGAGACAATTATCAGGCAATTAATAAAGCTGCATTTCAAACCATATGGCCCAGGTTGTTCTTAACTATGTTAACTCCAAGACATAGCAAAGGTGGGTGACTGGTACCTTTAACTTACAACCGCAGTATATTGACAAGCAAGAACAGCTCTCTTACAAGTTCTTCCCTCCATAAACATTTAAGCAAAACTTTTATGGGGACACTGCTTAGCAACCAAAGAAGAGACTTCATAAGGCAGACATTTCAGCCTCTATGGAATTGGTTTCATAGATTATATATGTAAATAGGGGATGCCTAAAATGTTTGTGAGGAGGTCGGAGTAAGGGATACACAGATTCATTCACACCATAAGGAAATAGCAGGGTCAGGAGGAAAACACACAGGCTAAAGTTTTTCTACAGTGTGCTCCTGCCTTGCAGACCACTGGGACGAGCCACCCCAGCCACACCGCCAGTGGGGCAGTGTGCACTTCAGGGTCTCTGAATGGAGTCATGTGAGAAACCATTCAGCCTAAGCTGTTTACATGTAAATGCCAAGAAACAATATATCTATTCTGTTCACCCCACAAATCCTTTGGTTTGTCACATTCTGGGACCGTATGCAATGAAGTAAATTAAGAGCAATTTTTGTTTAATGGTTGATTTAGAATTTATTTAATCAACCAAGGCTTTCTTTAGCCAGCTCCACTCTTAAAAAGACAATTATACCTCAAGATGGGCGATATTAACCATATCCCTTAGGTAATAGATTTTGAACTTTGCAACACTTATAGCTGCTTCTTCCTATTTAAAGACATTCAGCTCGAAGACTACAAAGTTAAGTAGAAATGGCAATTACCCATCTTCTATTCACTGAAAGCTTTTGAAATCTGAAAAGTAATGAGAATTACTTTTTCTCTTCTCTTTAAAGAGAAGAAAAAAATGGACCACAAAAATCTAGAACTTTCTAGAAAAGACATTCAAAATCATTTTGTCACAACCCTGAGGACAATGGCCAGAATATATTATAACAAGTGCTTATCATGCATTTTGTCTGTATTTTTTAATCTTTGCAACAACCTGAATTGAGGCTGAGGGAGGTGGCATTACTCTTCTGAAGACAAACAGATGGTACGTGGAAGAGGTTGAGGTCTGAACCTCAGACTGTCTTATTGCATAGCCTGAACTCCTAACTCCCATGCATCTCAGCCCTTCCCTTCCTATCTTAAAAGTCTTCTCCAGTTGCTCTCTGTCACATCACCCTATCCTTCATGAAACTTTTGATCAGCTGTAATTATCTTGCTTAGTATCTTGTTTGTGTTCCACATTCTTCTGCTACGATAAATAAAAGCTCCCTGAAGAAAAGGACATTACAAGTTCATCGTTACTCCCAGGTCCTAGCACATAATAGTCACTCAGTCAAATGTTTGTGGATTTAATACATATTCTTGCTCAAAAAAATGAGTCAAGGTAAAGAAGAGAACTAGAAACCAGGTACTCACTGGCTCCAAGATCAGTGCTTACCCAGCTGAGACTGGAGAGCCTTTTCCGTGCACTTTTTAGAGCCAGGGGTAGCAGGATCCCAACATTCCTCATGACCCTCTCACTCCTGCTCAGCTCTGTGTATGCAAAACTGCCCCAGGACGAGTACCTAAGGAAGCACAAACTCTGGTTCCTGATCTGAAGGGATTCACAGTCAAGTTAGCAAAACAGAAAATAGACCTTTACAAAATAACTCCCACTGCAGAGCTTTCTATTCTAAGCATCCAGGGAGCAGCTGTTTCATGACAAAGTTTATTTTTCTGCAGAAATTTCCGTTCCATGGAAACCTACTGCATCGCTAAGGTGAGGAGAAAGGAAGACTCCAATTATTGCCAGCTCTGACATCTTCAGCACCTGCTGTTAATCACACACCTGCACTCAGGCGTGATTCAGTGGCTCCTGTGATTGGCCATTTTAACTGCTGTCTCTGTAGATCACTGTCCCAGCTGAATATCCAGGAACCACATTCATCAAAAGCATAATTTGGGCAGAACGTGACTGTTTTTCCAAAGCCAGAAAGCTGGCATCAGCAAGAAAAATTGGCAGCACTATCTGTGAAGGAAAGTTGGTTGTCTCTGAGAACAATGGATAATGGTTTTTATTGTTACCATTAGAAGAATATCCTCAGATGGTCAGGTATGGTTTCAAAACTGTTGGGATATTTAATTTTGACCATCTGTAAATACAAACAAAATACTACTCATGAATTGAGCAACTATCACTATATAGTACACAGAGGATATCAGAGTTCCCAATACTTGAGAAGTAGGCCAGGGAGTTCAGTGCTGTCGACCACCCCCCGCCACCATCCCAATGAATGGTCCAAGCCCTGCTAATCAGAGTCCTCCAGTATTTTTCTCCTGGAGCAAGAAAGGAAGAACCTCTCTTTGTGCTTTGACTGTGAGATGTAAGGATCTGACCCGTAGCTTCCTACAGCCACATGGAAGAGTCTGAGCAAAGAAAGCCAACATACAGAGAGAACCCAGAACAGAAGACAGATACAGACAGACAATTCCCCAGTTGCAGTCACAGAAGTTTCCAATCTGCTTCTCCCTGTAACTCCTATGCAATCTCCAGGATCCTTCCAATAATTCCACCTTCTCCCCTTTTTCTTAAGCTAGTTACACTTGAGTTTCTGCCACTGTCAATACAAAGATTACTAATATAGAAACTAGTATCAGCAAGTGGAGTATAGGAATGGCAGGCTGGGCTTAGTGGATACGAGGGAGAGACGGCAAGAATCACACCACTCCCAGCTGGGAAGATGGCAGTCCTTCTCATAAATCAAAGTAAATATTAACTGTTACCTGTCCTCCCTAGGCAGACGGACCATGATAACATGTCGGTGGCATGGTAGAAAAATATTAGTAAGAGTGCGCAGGGTACTTCTTATGGCCTTCAGTAAGGTCCTTCAAAGGAACATAGGCCTCGGTCCACACTGGCATCTCTTAAAACGGATAGGAAATAAGAAGATAAACTGTTGTTAAAACAAAGGCTCTTTCTGTCTGTAGCTAGTGAGGCAGAGCTGCCAAGGGTCAGAAAACCAGGCAAAACTGTTAAAGATGAATTCACTGTCCTATAGTGAAGTTATTTTACAGACAAGGAGAGGTTATACCCAGGAGTGACCTAGAAATGAAGAAATCCTGACCACACAGACTTCTCCCAAACAACTCTTGCTGTGCACTTCCCCCTGGAAAAAGAGTGGTAATTTTTTCTCATCGTAAAGTGCAAATAATTGGAACGCAGCCAGGGGCTAGAGGTCAGTCAGTTCTGTTTTACCAACTCAGCCTACTGTTTCAGCTGCCCTGAGGCATCATTTGAGAGAAGTTATTAAACAGAGGCCATAGGAAGATGGGCAAAGTCCTACAGGTATTTATCTAGAGGACATGAATTTCCAAGACAGGGTCCAGAGTCAAATATTATGACTCAACAAGATTGCTGGTTGGTTAGAAGTTAACAGAGCCCATCAAAATAAACTGATTACTGACAGCCAATTAGCTTTTTCAAAGAAGTGCTGTGCTAGATAAACTCCTGAATTAGAAGCCTGTAATTGCTCCATCTCTAAGGCAATTCCCAGATTCCTATAACTATAATGACAGCAGCTTGGCTTCTGAAGGAATACAGCATCCCATGAGCTGTCTCCCTATCTACTGTGGCCACGGAAGGAAATGATCAAGACAAAGCTTCCTGGGGACAGAACCTAACAGTAGCCAAGAGAGTGAGTCAACAATGGACTTCCTGGTCCTGTTGGGTGAAGTATGGCCTGTTCTCTGGAGTTTTTTCACTTATGTTGCTTATCATTTTTCCTCTTTTCCAAACAGGAATCGTTCTTGTAGCTACTCTCTTTTTCCCGTATGATTGGATGGGTTGGAAATGGTTAAACTAGCCCCAATGCCCACGGGTTTTGGAATCTTGAGGTGCCATATCTGACCTAAAAGAAAAACATTTCTCCCCAAGACCCTGAACTTGTTAGTGGATACAGTAGTTGGTGATACTTCAGGATACCTCCCTTGGAGGAGGAGGGAATATGTTTGTGATTATATGTAGATTCACTGCACTATGTAGGCATTAGATGGAGCTTTAATATAGGAACCAGGGTCTGTGCAGACAGGTATGCACTAGGCAGCCATAGGGAGGAATGCAGTGTCTGAGGGGTCAGTCACAGAACCTTACCCCAGCCACAGAACTTGGTACCAGATGGGATCCGAGCCAGATTCATCCAAGTTACTATCTAGGTTCTCTGTGCTGGAGCTTGCAGGGGAAAATTCTCTTTCTTCTTCAGTTGTAATCAAGGAGAGCATAGTCTCAGAGCTGCTGGGAGACTTGATCCCTAGCACCCACTAAGGCACCTTTGTGCAAATAGAAAAATATACCTCTTCCTCAAATCACAGTCCTGATTTTCGTTAGAAAAGACACAGAGTGCCCTCTGCTGGAAATTTGCCATAATAAATACACAAATCTTTGCTGAAGTATGATCTTTGACCCATGGGGCATCATCACCTCACACTGCACACAACACACGTCCCGTACTAACAGGCAAGTTGGGCCTGATGGTGCCAACACCCCCGAAAGGAACAGATATGAGAACGGCTAAGAAATTCCTGCAGGCCTCAGCCTTCTGGTTCCACTTCTGGAAGGCTCTAGAGTTGACCTACTCCCGGTAATTCTTTCTTCCTTCTTCAAACAATGGTAAATTCTGCAACTTCAAATATTCCTTTTCTCTAGAGCTAGTCTCCAGTTCAAATTGGGCTTTCATTCCTTGTGACCAAAAGAGTCCTGAAAAATATACTACCAAGCTTCATTCGTTGTCTAGCCAGATGACCTTAGCTAAGTCCTTTGACCTCTACGAGCCCAAGAGTCCTCAGCTATAAATGAGGCAAAGACTGGAAAAGGAGCATATGAGATAGACATGCGAAAGAGCTTTGAAAGCACAGGCATGTCTGGGATACATTGCAGTTCTGGTTCTAGACCACGGCAATAAAGCAAGTGTCACAACGAAGTAAGTCACAGTTCTTCTGCTGGTGGAGGGCCTTGCCTTCAATTTGTAAAACACAAACAACAACAACAACAAAATGTAACATCTGTGAAGCACAGTAAAGTGGCATGCAATAAAACAAGCTACACCTCCTGGCTGGTGTAGCTCAGTGGATTGAGCGTGGGCCTGCAAACCAGACGATCGCGGTTCAATTCCCAGTCAGGGCACATGCCTGGGTTGCAGGCCAGTTCCCTGCAGGGGCCAGTTCCCAGCAGGGGATGCAGGAGAAGCAACCATACATTGATGTTTCTCTTCCTCTCTCCTTCCCTTCCCCTCTAAAGATAAATAAATAAAATATTTTTTAAAAAACAAGCTACACCTATAACTGGTAGTCCTTGGCATCTCAACAAATTCATGAAAAAATACCAATTAAGCTCAGAAACAAGAGTAAATACAATTAGTAAATTTACTAATTTACTAATAGTAGTAATACAATTATTACTAACCTAAGGCAGACACCTTTACCTATGCTAACCAAACAGTTTTAGTGGAAACAAAAATCATCACTTAAATTAGCAATCAGGTTGAAAAGAGCAGACTCAATTTGGGCATAGTATACCAATTTGTTGATCATTAGACATAGGCAGGGGCCAGTATATCACCGTACTTTGAAACACTAAGCTGCACTCTTTCATCAAAATGACCCAATACATTTCATCGTAATCTTTTTCTTATTTTTCCACACCTTAACTTAGTCATCTGAGCTTGGCAGTTCAATTAATTAGCCAGCAATTCTTTACTGAGGCTCACTATTTGCAAAGCCCTGTGCTAGACCATTCAGGGTCCATAAAAGCCTTTAGGAAATTTGCAGTCTAGGCAGGGGAAAAAACAGTCTCATATGCAAGCTAAATCTGGTTGGTTCATTCATTAGTTCATTTATTCATTAACTCAGTTAACAAATATTTGTTTGAAACTTTTTAGGTGGTAGGAAAAAAATAAGTCAATCACAGACATTTCTTGATAGAAGTTACAGTCTGCTCAGGATGAGAGACATTAAATACATTTAATTTTAACCTGCCATAGGACTATAAAGGAAAAAGCTGCATGATGTCCTCAGTACAAAAAACATTTTTACCTGAGACAGTCACATCTAAGTGGAAGATCAGAAGGATCAGTCGCAGTCGGGCAGGTGAGAAGAAAGGAATGGCACTTTTTAGGTGAATGGAAAAGCGCAGAGGAAGAAACCACAGTGGGAGAGCGCCGACAGCATTAGAACTGACTGAAAGGAGACCCCGTGGCTAAAGAACAGGGACAGGGAGGAGAGCAGACCAAGATGCCGCTGAAGGGTGAGACAGGGCCAGGTCGTTCCGCAGGCGATGTTCAGGACTTTATCCTCATAGCAGTTACATGCCGTTCGAGGATTTTAAGATGAGCAGGGTCATAATCACACTTATATTTTTAAAAAACCAGTCTGGCTGCCTATGTCAGAATGAACCGGAGGATGACGGGAGCAGATCTGGGGAGGCAGTCGGAAGAAGCGTACCAAAGTGTATCTGGCTGCAGATGACCCAGTCACCTAAGTAGCCATGACCTCAGTGTTAGCATCAGTGGCTTTCCACTCTCAACCCCTTAGGTTAGAGGTGGAAGCTCTCCAGGCATCCTGAAATGAAACTCAGACATACTTTTCCATAGAAAAAATGCTGCAAAAGGCAGTTGGGCTCCATAGCTTAATTAATACTTCAGTTTAACTTTTAAGGGTGGCTTTGCTTTTCATTCTTGAGCAGATTTATAATTAAGAAGGACCTAGAGTACTTCACAAGACTACCAGGAAAAGGCTATGAAGATCATGAAAGGGTTTAAATGTGGGTCCTGAAGTACAAGCAAGAGAAACTAAAACTTCCTTCAAGTATACTAAAGGCTTTTATACAAAAAGACTAGATATTTAAAATTATAGTTTTCATGTTATTCATCATGTCAAATTCTTGCTCATGCTTGGGAAATCATTAAAGTTCCAGCGGTTGGAAGAGACGGGAAGGAATGGGAACCAGGGTGTGGAGGGAGCATCACAGTGAGACCTGCTATTCCAACAGCACCTTAGTCCAAACCAGAAAAAGAGCCCTCGTCCTCCGAATGGCTGCTGCACACTCTAACACGAAGTCTGGTGAGCAGAGGGCAGGTCAACTCTAGCCCTTAAGGCCCCTTGACTGGGCCCACTTAGGGAGTAAACAATCTGTACAAAATGCAGTCTCCCTGACCTTGGGGACAAGGCAGGATGGTGTGTCTCTCGGATAAACAGGGGGAAGATGAGCACTCTGCAGGAGAGGGGTCCGGAGCAGGGGCTCGGGAGCCACCACACGGTTTGAAATCCTGGTATAACAGCAGCGTAACCATGGGCAAGTTCTTTGGTCCCTCTTTTCCTTGGTTTTTCCATGTATAAAATGGGGGAAATAATAGTACCTACATCCATAGGTCATTATAAGCATTGAGTTAATATTTGGTGCACATTAATCACCATCGATATGAGTGATCATGAAATGGAATTTAGAAAAATGGAAATATAGAGAAAGGGATGTTTTCTCTGTATGAGGCAAGGTCATTTGCTGTAAGGCAAAATATTTAAGAAGTAATTTCCACAGCTACCTAAAAATGATTATCGAGCTATCTTGTAAAAAAAATGATGACTTTGGTACAGAAGCTCATGTCACCTATGGCCATCCCTTGTCTGAAAGACCTTGGAGGCATCCCCCACTTTCCTCTAAGCTATCGCGTGATCTGGAGTTTCTTCCGCTGCAGCTGCTACGAAGAAAGCTGAATTCACTAGGCAGCCAAAATGTAGAGCAACATCTCTGCTCCCCTCTCCTGAAGTCTTGTGAATTCATGCTAAACACGGAAGAAGAATTCTTGCCTCCCCAGATGGTGAACAGATTTGTGCTCCTTTTAAAAACGCTCATCTCACTCAAATCTGTTTCTCAGCAGGAAGTGCCTACCTGCTGCTGGAATGCTCAGAGGATTAAGGATGGTTGTGTGCATACACTAATGGATACATTTACTCAACAGTTACGGGAGAAATGAATATTTCAGCACAAAACAACACTTCCACCGTCCTATTACCAATTCAATTATCCCCATACCAAGCCACATTCCCCACTAGGAAAGATGAGTACATAATCCTCACTGATCTAGCTCAGCAATTAAGGAAGACCAAGGCAACAGGCAAGCACATACCCATTGCCTACTTAAGCTACCTTCATCTGCCCTTTAGTACCAAGAGAGCTAAAAATAAAATTAAAAAAAAAAAGATCCCAGGCTGCCAGTACAATCCCCAGTGACCTAAATTCAGGACATTGGAAATATTCAAAGCAAGGAACACCTGGTCCAGTGAAAACAAATTACTGATCTAGACTCAAGTCAATGCCACGGTTGTGGCACTTAGTTCCCACACTTGCATGGTCTTCTCTCTGAGAGCGGCTCTTTTTTTCCATCTTTGTTTTGATGACAAACTTAGGGCTCAGATTCTAGGAACAGGACTAGGTTAATGAGTAAGTTTAATATAAACCATTTGAAGAATCTAACAGTCAAGGTTCACACAGAAAGCACAAAGCACTCTAGGTATTTCTAGCAGGAAGGGATTTAATACAAGGAATTCAAAATTTACAGAATTGGTGAAAGGGCTAAAGCAGCAGATTCTAAGGTGGGCCTCCAAGAATGACCCCCAGAACAGTTCAAAACCGGTTCACCTCTGAGACTGCCACTGGAGAAATAAATCCATAATCATATCCATGTAGCTGAGGGTCAATCAAGGAGGAGAACCAAGAAGACACTGCAGCCAATAGCTGCTCTCACAGCTCAGGAAGCTGGAGATTAGACCCTGGAATACTGATGCAGAAGTCAGTCACATTGCTGCCTTCTTGTTTGCAAGCAGAAACAGAAACAAAAGGCAGGAAAATGGCTACCACCTTCTTCTTGCCTTCTATGTCTTAGCACATCTGATTGGAGAGCTATTGGAAAGGTGTTCCGTCCCGCGGAACAGTCAACTGGGGTCCCGAGTCTACCTGAAACAGATGAATAGGGATGGAACAAGAGGTGCGAAGAAAGGCAGCAAGACAAAGGATTCTGATCAAGCTGCAAATTTTATTTTGAGCGGGGCTGTTATATAGGGGGCTGGGAAAAAGGGGAAGTGGTTCTAATAGGTTGTCCTATGCATGCTCACTGCATGCTCTTAGCGACGGTTGGTAGGTGGGCGCGTGATCAGCATCTTGATTGGTAGGTAGTACTCGTGATCCAGGGATGCCCCCAAGGGTGGGGCCACCTGGCTCGGCTGCAATATCCTGTTTGGGTTGCCTCAGCCAAGCTCTCCTGGTGCGATCTTCTTGATANAAGTCAGTCACATTGCTGCCTTCTTGTTTGCAAGCAGAAACAGAAACAAAAGGCAGGAAAATGGCTACCACCTCCTTCTTGCCTTCTATGTCTTAGCACATCTGATTGGAGAGCTATTGGAAAGGTAGTTTTTAGTTTTCTGAATTCTTCGTAGAGGGGGGATAAGTAAAAATGGAGGTTGAGTAAAGCTATCAACAGGATTTACCACATGATTTCTATAAACGTCTAAAAGTATATTCACTATCCTAGTGTTAAAATATATGTAAATCTATGATTGGAAAGTATGCCTTTAGATTAAGCCTAACTTTTCCATGAGCCTCAGAAACAACTCTGGAAACAATGCAAAGTTAAACCTTTAACACTTCAGTGTAGATTAGTGCATGTAGTTACATTCTAGAGTCCAGAAGTTATCAAGGCACCTTAAAACCAAGGGAGTGTAAATGTGGGTATAGGGAAGGCACTGATGACATGGTTCACCTTCTCTGCAATTGAGGTTAAGGTCAGGCACTAGGGATTTATCAGCGTCAAGAAAGACTAGAGATCTGTGCACCCTCATCAAGAGACACTCCCTACCTGCCTCCGAACAATAGACACTCCACATACAAACTTAACCTAGAACTATGTAGGCCCAAATGACATTTCCATGAAAACACAGAGAAATGTGTAAATCGGGCAATCAATTTTAGAAGTTCCAAACTGCAAACCACAGGGCAATCACTGCTATGTGTCCAAACCAGAGTTTGTTTAGAAACTGTGATTTGATTGTCCTTAGGTAGAACATGTACACTCCATTTCAAAGCATGCCTTCACCTTTCTTTATCATTTTTCATCCCATTTTTCCTATTACTTTCCTGGCCATCCCTGCTCTGTTGTTTTCCTTCTTAAAGGTGAACTGAACGATCAAGATTCAATGAAAATAAATAAAATCATCAATGCCAGTGGGTGAGTATAGGGTCATAAATGCAACACATAGTCAAAAGTCAGAAAGAAAATGGTTGGATTAGAGCAAGAGGACATCCTCCACCTGTCACATACCCCATTTCACTCTTTGCTGTTGAGACCAGAGGGGAACATGCCTAGGGCACCACTGTGGATCTTTAGTTGTTGTTGTTTTCTCACTGCTTCCAGAGAGAGAGAAAGGGGGAGGGGAAGAAACATTGATTGGTTGCCTCGTGCATAACCCAACCAGGGATTGAACCCACAGCCTGGGCATGTGCCCTGATTGGGAACTGAACCCACAAATTTTCAGTCTATAGGATGATATTCCAACCAAGGGAGCCACACCAGCCAGGGTGCACCCCACTGTGGTTTAGAGACAGAGTCCACATGAGCACCTAGGATCTGGGAGAGAGCATTCCACGCATCAGGAAAAAGAGCTCTCAGAGGTCCTACGCCACTGCCAAGTAAGACTACTCAGCTTTTCTCTCACTTCCATTAAAAGTAAGAAGGAGTCCACTCTGGCAACTGGCCAAAAGCCTGGTCTTTGTCCTGCCTGATGAATAGACAACCCAGGCCTATTCACCTGGCTGCCAGATATGAAGTTGTCTGTGAGACGGGAGCAAACTCCAAGAGAAGCCATGGTAATTATCCAGGCTGGCAGTTCTCTGCCTGGGCTCTTCTTGAGGCTCATCCTAGTCCAGGGAACTATAAACCAGGCAACAACTCAACTTTAATTAATATTCTCCTTAATGAAGATATAAACGTTCACATTTTTATGCTTTATGATGTACTTTGGGCTCTTTTCCCTTTAAATAGCTTAGCTAATGTCTCTGCCTCCTCCTTCAATTCCCACTTTCACATTGGTTCCTGGTCTCAAAATAACAACTGCTGTCTGTCTTAACTCTTTAAATCATCTCATCTAATGCCCCCTGCTCTCTGCCTCTTGTACGATAGGGTATTTTGTGTGTTCCTTAGACACTCTGTTGCCCAACTGTGAGCAGCAGGAAAACCTGCTGAGGTTTTCAGACAGAAAGGGCAAAGGCTATATAACTATCTACATATAGGAAACAAGAAAAAATGCCATGATATTTGAAAAATGAAAATATAGTCACCGTCTTTAAGAGGAAAGACAAGAAAGGTGACTGGAACCCCCCCTGGTGCTTCACTATCCTCTGCTGAGAGCAAAATTCTAGAGGCACAGGTGTCAGAAAGGTCACACATGTGTACCTGGAATTTCTCTTTGCCAAACCGTAAAAGTTTAAGTTAAAACATATAACTATATATCCATCCGCCAATCTTTCTTATGTAAAATTTTAAACATAAACAAAAGTCAAGCATAATATTATGACCTTCATATATCATCTTCCAGCATCACAAGGACTCCATATGTGACCATGCTTATTTCATGAATTTGCACACCCACTGTTCCCACCGCCTTGATTAACATGAACCAACCTCAGGCATCGTATCATTGCATGACCTTTTAATAATAAATTTTATAAGATCCAAGACCTTATGATGACAGCTTCTAAGATCGGCCTTAGAGCATGGGCTCCAAAGTTAGACAAACCTGGGTCTATATATCTATAGGGCAATAGCTACATGACTTTAGGAAATTCCTTAACTTCTTAAGTCTTGGCTTTTCATCTGTAAAATAAGACTGTGTTCACCTTTTGGCATTATTATGAAGAAAAATAAGATAATACAGGGGGAACTGGCTGTTCAGAGTAAGTGCTCAATAAATATTCACTTTTGTGGTTATTAATGTTATACAGGTATTTAAGAGTAAGAACTACTTTCTCTAGGACAGTCCCAGTTTCACCAGATGTCATCCTGTTCTTTAACACGCCGATGCCACTGAACAAAGGAGAGCATCTCCCTTTCTTTAGAACTTTGGGGGATTGATCTCTGGGTACTTTCTTCTCAGCCTCTGGCTGCAGCTCAGACCCACATTGTCAATTGCTCACTGCACTGAATAGCAGCCAAGGCAGAAATCAGATGTGATTGAGATCTGTGTTTCAGTTTGGTTTTCTCCCACTGAGAAATGGGAGTTCCAAGTTGCGGTTTATTTCCTGTAGCTAAAGCTCCATGGCCTTTTACTCATTAGTTCCATTGCAGTTGTTCAGATTTTGTGTTATGAGGCAGTTAGAAGGTTGTATTTGTTATTCACAAGGGGACTCTGTTGTGCTTTCCAAACTGCAACAGACATTGAGATGCTCACCAAGGCTGATTCCTCTTTCTGAGTACACTGGTGGGTGGGTGGACTGCTTTCTCCAGCCCTCCTTGCATTTGTGGAACAATATGATGTGCTCTCAACAATGGCGTGTTTAAAAATAATGGGTTTTGCGAAGCAGGCAAGACCCCAAGATATTGTAACAGGTCTGCTGGAATGTGTGGCCTGTAAACATCTTTCTGCACTCAGATATTCTGGAACTGTTGTAGGCTATATCACTGATGTGTTTTGGGCTCTGGAAAATGAGCACCCATTGATACCAGCAGTTTATACCTGTCTGGGGAGGTCACGGTGATATATAGGAGGTCCTATGAGCCAGAGGCAAAGGAGGGCCCAGGATGAAGTCTCACTTTTAGAGGATTTGCACTGTTTTGAAAGAAGAGTTTTGCTTTAAAAGAAAACTCTTATTTTTCTCAAACCAAGTCCAATGGTTTGAATCATCACTAATAAGTGATGAGCACAATCCCTGTCTCTGGGTAAAGCTGGATTTTATCAGTTTAACATCAGGAGAGACTTGCAATGACTTTATAGCCTCCACCCTGGTGCCATTGCAGTTCTAGAAGGCAAGAGGGCCCGCACACTCTCCAAGGCAGAGAGGGAAAGCAAAGAAAGCCCTGGCACCTAGAGCATGTCCTGCTGCTATTACTAAGAAAGAAAGCACTGTAGTAAATTCTGTAACTGGAAACCACCTGGAAGTCTTTGAATCACACAAGTAAGATGCTAACAAAATTGTTAGCTCCCCTGCCTATCAATCTACATCATAACATTACCCTTCTACATGCTAATTGTTTTTAATTTCCAAAAAGATCCATTGTTAAAATGTGTCCAAGGTCATTAGAGGCAATGGGTTGATTCTAAGGAGAGACAAATTATGAACTAACAAGATCATACAGTCAAAGTTAGAGGTAAAATGGTCAAGGCACTCATAGTCTCAGAACTGATGAGCAGAGGTATTGCTGTGCTTCTCACTCATGGTGGTGCCCTGGGATCAGAATGGAGTAATGAGAGTCAAAAGAAGGGCAAGGTGCATATAGGGAGTTTTTACTTTTGACTGAGACAAAATCTGATATTACATTAACTATGTGTGGCAGACAGAATATATAATCTTTCGCCCCTTGAATGTGGATGCAAATATAATGGTATGTTTACTCCTACAGTTGTATTACGTTATATGGTGAATGTTTACCACTTTAACAGAGATGTATTAATGAGGCTTTTTATCTTTTCTACATCCCTATACATTCTGAGCCAAAGTCATATGCCAATTTGAGGATTTCATGATCGACTGAACTGCACAACAGTTGATGTAAGTACTCACTCTACAAAATGCACAGAATGTATTCACTTGTTTCCTTCTACCTGACCCTATTCTACTGTAAAGAGGCATGCCATCCAAATTTAAAAAGCAGAACAGGACTTTTAATGAATACGTGAAACGTCTAAATGAGAGAAAAATAAATTAAGGAAAAGTGAGATGAACTCAGGATAGAGATTAAAACAGAAAATGCATGCCACAAACCTGGCTCCCTGGCTCTCAGATTTCCACCCACCAAAGCAAAACGAGAGACATGATCGGGTAAGTAACCCATACCGACCCTGCGTTTGCTTGCTTGTTTGTTTCTTAGAACACCTAGTCCTGGTACTGTCATCTGAGGAATTTCTTCTTTGGGTCTTCATTGAAAGAAGTCATGCAGAATTTAATGAGCACCTTAGAGAAAAGAATCTGGTTTCAGCATCTGCAAAATACCCTGTTTACTTCATTTACTAACACAACAGGTGTACTATTCAGGGTCATTTTGTCCCCCAAATAGGCAACACCATAGCAGCATTTAGGGAAAAAGAAACAGAAAAAAAATCACTCATACATAATGGTTAGTGAGTGCCAAGTAATGGAACCTGAAAATGCGTACAGAAACAGGACACAGCTGGCAGAGTAGTTCTCATCCTGGAGAAAAATGGAAGACTGTGGGAAAAGCAGAGAAGTTCTTTAAATCATAGGCAGACATTACGGGGAAAGGACACAGTTCCCAGAAACGACTATCTAAAGAACCATACAGAAATACCCCCAGGAGAGGGCCTTAGGAACATCAAATCATCTGTGACCTTGTCCTTCCTGTACAGCTAAGAAAACTAAGGCCCAGAAAGCACAAGCATTCATCCCTGAAAGCCAACGCAGAGCTGATATCTTGAGACATTGCTTTATGGTTTTGGTGATAGGGAATGAATGGACAGTGAGGTCTTCCTGACCCTAGTTAACAACTGACTTGGATCTAGAGTCAGAAGGTGGATGAGAATAAAATAGTCACTTGGATAAAGCAATACTTAGTTCCTCATTTACTCAGATTCCAACTAGTGCTTTATTAACCTAAAAGAACCACTGGGATATTATAACACTCAATTTATAGAGAGCTTACTGCATACTAGGCAGTCCACTAAACATCCCCCTGACTGGATCCCACTGAGTCCTTGAAACAATCTTAGGAGGTTAAATCCACTATTACCTACATTTCATAGCCCCAGAAGAAAAAATAAAACAGCTCAGCAGGGTTAAATGACTTCCCCAGTCACACAGCTAATGTGTATTGGATGCAGGATTTGAACACAGGTCTGTTTAACTCAAAAAATGTGTGCTTATTCTCCAGCCAAGAAAATATTTCACCTTTGATTTCAGTTAGCAAGAACAAAAAAGATGTGCACAGATCCAGTATCAGAAGTGATTAATTCACCTTTAGGACCTCACCACAGAATGAAAAAGGCAGAGTCAGGCTATGTGATGCAAATCACCCAACAGCAAGTACACTCAGGGTGATGGCTATAATTCAAGTTCATGGCATTCACTCTACATAACAGAGAGAGAGATTCACACAGGTATGTATAATACAATAAAGACAGCATGTGCATGGAATCTGATCCCTTTCTGGTCAGTTCACCGCAGGAGGACCCATGTGAAGCTGCCCAGGGCTCTGTCCCAGAGCTCCATGCCCCGAGGAAAAGCTGCCTGAGTGGTACATAAATTTGCCTTGAGCCAGTCAATGCCCCACTGCTCCTTCTCCACTGGATGCTTCAGCTCTGCCCTGAGGCAGTTCTCACTGGACTCTGTACAGTTCTTATTTCACAAATCAGAGCTTAAACCTTCACAGTAGAGTATTGATTTGTGCTATCAAAGCAGGAAGATTCCAGAGCTGGAGAGCTGAGGGAATCTGGACCTTTTAATCAATATATTTTTACTCATGAAAGCAGATGTCTGACTCAAATGTTCATTTCAAGCCAGACACAGCAGTGACCTGATGGCATAGTATTTACCATCAACAAAAAAGTCTGCCCGTTATTTGAATGTCTCCATGTGTCCCTCTCCTTCTCTTTCTTCTTCTGTCTTTCCTAGCCTTGACGCTTAAATTCAAGTCCAGGAGACACCTACGTACCTCCACTGTTTTCTCGGAGATCCAAAGAGCAACCTCCATCCCAGAGCCAAAGGTAGCCCCCAAACAGAGTTCAGTTCTCTGGGGATGAGGGCCTCATGCCAGCAGCTAATTTCTGTCTTAAGGGCTGCTTTGGTCATCCTACTCAGACTGGAGCCTCTTAAGATTTAAAGATTTGAGCAAATAAAAAGCAGTGCAGAAAATCAACAAACTTGGCAAAGGATAATTCTTAAGAGTTACAGCCCAAGCGCTCTCCTGGGAGTGATCTTAATCTAACCATCCTCTCAAACCTCCTGCCCATTTAGGCAGCATGGCCTGGTGCAAGAACACAGGATTTACAGCTATTCAGACCTTTTTTTCTGGGGGGGGGGGGGGGGGGGAGGCACAGTATTTGTTTTTTGTACCTTTTTTCTTTTTGGATCTCCAGCTCAATCACTCGCTAGTAGTGTGACTTTGGGCGAGTAATTTCTCACTGGGGCTCATTTCCTCATAGTACAATGTAGACAGTAATCACTCATCAAGTTGGTACAGAAATTAAGTCCGATGGTATAAATGAAGTGCTTCTCAAAATCACACAGGCAAAATGTTATAATCACTGGCACATAGTAAGTTCTCAATAAATGTTCATTTTTCCACCTTTCTCTCAATTCCATCTGTCCCTCTCAGCATCTTCATGCAGTCTTTTTTCTTNTCGCTAGTAGTGTGACTTTGGGCGAGCAATTCCTCACTGGGGCTCATTTCCTCATTGTACAATGTAGACAGTAATCATTCATCAAGTTGGTACAGAAATTAAGTCCGATGGTATAAATGAAGTGCTTCTCAAAATCACACAGGCAAAATGTTATAATCACTGGCACATAGTAAGTTCTCAATAAATGTTCATTTTTCCACCTTTCTCTCAATTCCATCTGTCCCTCTCAGCATCTTCATGCAGTCTTTTTTCTTTCTATTTCTCCATTTTCTGCCTCTTTTCCATTGATTTACCTTATGTTCTTCCCCTTCTCACCATCCCCTTTAACTGGACTTAAAATCATAAACATCCAGAAAGATCGAAAAGACTGCCCTGCCCTGGCTGGTGTAGCTCAATGGATTGAGCATCGGCCTGTGAACCAAAGGGCCGCTGGTCCGATTCCCAGTCAGGGCACATGCCAAGATTACAGGCCCAGTTCCCCTGTGGGGGCCATGTGAGAGGCAACCACACATCGATGTTTCTCCCTCTCTTTCTCCTTCCCTTCCCCTCTGCCTAATAATAAATGAATAAAATCTTTGAAAAAAATAAAAATAAAAGAGTGTCCTCACTTCCAGATAGGTCATATGCCCCAGATCCCAGCTACTCAGCAGCAGAACCACAGGGAACACTCAGCACTCCTGAGTCCCAGTCTTAGTCTTTCTCTTTCAGAGTTGAATTGCTTGAAAGTGGTGGCAATCCAAGCAGTATGGAAAACAAGCCCCAAAAGCAGCACAAAAGGAATTACAAGAATGCATCTGAAAAGAATGTGTTTCTATGATATTAGAAACAAAAAAGGAATTAATGCACTTCTCACAGCTCTGATATGATGGTATATTTATTTCAGTTCAGCTGTTTCAAATCTGACCCATACAATGTCTGTCTGGAAAAAGTCCAACCATTGTTAATATAATGAAACTGGTTTGCACAACATCCATGTAACCTGGCAGCCAAGAAGAGTAGACTGGAATGCACGTGTATGAACAAAGGTAACTTCACTGTACTAGTCAGTGGGGGCAGTAGATGCCATTGAGTGAGCATGTGTACTGTGTGGCCATCGCATTCAAAGTGCCTGAGTGAGTAGATCAATGCATCTGCATCAAACTTTGTGTTAGGTTTAAGCCCTGGCTGGTGTAGCTCAGTGGATTGATCATGGGCCTGCAAACCAGAGTATCTCGGTTCAATTCCCAGTCAGGGCACAAGCCTGGGCTGCAGGCCAGTTCCCAGCCAGGGACGCACAAGAGGCAACCATACATTGATACTTCTCTCCCTCTCCTTCCCTTCCCCTCTAAAGATAAATAAATAAAATCTTTTAAAAAAAAAACCTTTGTGTTAGGTTTAAACATTCCTCCATGGAAACTACTCAGATGATTCAGAAGGCCACAGTTGTGGGCAACTGGTGATTGGCAGCTTCATCACTGATGCAGACACTAGCCCACAGTGTCCAAGTCATTATGGGTGAAATGAGACATTCACGCAGACTACCCAGACCGGTGGAGGAAAAGGCTTCTCTCTCAAGGGGAGCAAAAGCCTTGGCCCTTGCCATGACCAGCTTTTATTGGGTTTCTCGGCACATTACATGATGGTCCTCATTTACTATGCACAGGTTGCTTTAGGTAGTCACCTTTTACAGAAAACAAAGGAGCCAGTGCCGCTAATCACATCACAGAAGAGGGATATTTGCAAATGAAATGGGCAAAAGTGGTTGGACTGGTTACACTGGTCCTAGGAAGGGTTAGCATGGATTTTAGGAAGTTATTTTGCAGTAAATGTTTGCCACAAATCCGGGTGAGGGTGTTTTCAGCAAAAAGCAAGATTCAAAGCAGCCTAAGCATATTGCAGGCCTGATTACCCATGGGAGAACCTATCCATGGGCATGGGTCCTGTGCATCTCCAAGTGGGAGCTGGGCCCACGCCACGCAAAACGGTCTCCCACATATCACAACAAAACACCCACTCATGCGTCATGTCTGTGCAGAGTTTTTTGGCAAATCATCAAATCACCCAAGAGACTCAGCCCCGCTACAGCTTAGATTTGGTACCCTTTGATTTCTGGCTTTTACCAAAACCAAAATCACCTTTGAAAGGGAAGAGATTTCAGACCATTGATGAGATTCAGGAAAATAGGACGGGGCAGCTGATGGCAATTGGAAGAACTGTGTGAGGTCCCAAGGCGCCTACTTTGAAGGCAACTGGGGCATCATTGTCCTATGTATAATTCATCTTGTATCTTCTTCAATAAATGTCTCTATTTTTTCATAATCCATGGCCGGATACCTCCTGGGTGGACCTCATACATTTTTTTATAAAGCCAAACTATGGGGTGTCTTCTTTCTCCCATCTAATGTCACTGGTGTGCCAAAGCCAGCTATTATTCACTTGCAGGAGCCTATTCTTAGCATCTCTTTCCAGCTCTGCATTCAGTTATATCAAATTGGCAACTTCAAATTGAAATGGTGAGAGTATGTACACCACAGAAATTGGCAACCAGTACAAATAAGGTTTATTTTCCCAAAGAACCAATTGTTAAACATTCCCCAGCATACCACAGAATAATTTCCCATGTCTTTAGCATGGATTCTTAGACAGCCCCTTTTGCTTTTAGAAACTTGTAAGTTTATTTTTACAATAATGATTTTCTACAGGAATTCTACAAGCCTCACCCAGTGTGCACATGGTAATGAGTTTAGGTCTTTAGAAATTTGTGTTTTTTTAAAACACAGAAGTTTTACCCTGGTTGGTATGGCTCAATGGATTGACCACTGACCTATGACCAACGAGCTGTTTGTTCAATCCCCAGTCTAGGACACAAGCCTGGGTTGCAGGCCAGGTCCCTAGTGGGGGTGCACGCAAGAGGCAACCAAACATTGATGTTTCTCTCCCTTTCTTTCTCCCTCCCTTCCTATCTCTGAAAATAAATACCATATTTTTCAGACTATAATAAGATGCACCCTGCCCCAAATTAGGGAGAAATAATGGTTGTTAATGCTGCTGTTGAGTTCTGTTTACATTTACATTGGTGAAATATTATGTTCTTTATGTTATTACATATTTTACCACATTTTTTGCTTCAAACATTTTTTTCCTATTTTCCTCCTCTAAAACCTAGGTGCATCTTATGGTTCAAAAAATAATTAAATAAAATCTTTAAAAAATAAAATAAGATACAGATGTTCCTTTAGTTCGTCCACCTGTCGTCTGCTGGTCATGACAGTGACTTTACTAGCACTCATCATGCAAATGTGCTCTGCCTTAGCTCTATGAAAACGAAGATGCCTGCTGGGCCATTGGTGTATCTGCATCAGTTTCATCCTATTGGTTTAAAGAGAGAGTGTAATATTGTGAGGATTTTGGTCCCTGAGAATCTCTGTGAGCTGCTATTGGCATCATTGAGCATTTTATTGTTCATAACCACATTCAAATAGAGCTCATTTCCTCCAGATATTACATATTATACTGTGCTAGTAGCCAAGAGGTCATCCAGTGGGCTCTGAAGCCAGACTGCCTGGGATTGAATTCCAACTCCCCTAGTTACTAACCACTCTGTGCCTTTGTTGTAAAATGGGGGTATAACAGTACCCAGCTCCCTGAGTTGTTATGAGGATTAGATGAGGAGTAATATATATCAAATGCTTCCAACAGTGGCTGGTGCAGCGAGTGCTCAATAAATGTTAACTATTGGGAAAGAGTGGAGATAGTTTATTACAAAGTAAGCCAATCAAGCCCCAGATTTTAGCTGGGTAGCTAGAATGAGACTGGGAAAAAATCTTCAGAGGAAAGGTTTAGAATATTACTGCTAGAAGCCTACATCGGTTATGGAGGGGCGCCCAGGAGCTCTGTGTTCGGAGGTCCTCCTGTCCTCACTCCCCTCTCCCACTGAACGAGTTGGGGATTTTCTAAACTGCAGCAGCTGGAGACAGTAACTGATCCTCCCCTTCTTATCTGAGGCAAGAGTTCACAGCCTGGGTCCCCATGGCAGACACGAAGGGTGATAGGCATGTGTAGAGGCCACCACGGGCTGTGCAACAGTAGATGGCCTCTGAGCCTCATCTCCCCACACTCATGGTCCTCACAGAATGCAGGGGAGAAAGAGTCACCGTAGTAAAACGGTTTACCTCTGGCAGTCATTTGCCTATTTCTCAATATTCTAATTCCTTTTCTTCTAAGCACGTGGTAGGATCTCACTTCTACCTCTTTCTTCTAGATAACAGGTGTCAAACTCATTTTCAGCAGAGGACACATCAGCCTCAAGGTTGCCTTCCAAGGGCCAAAGTAATTTTCGGACTGTATACATGTAACTACTCCTAACTGTTAAGGAGTTGTAATTGCATTGGGTCCTTTGAAGGTAACCACAAGGCTAATGTGGCCCCCGATAAAAATGAGTTTGACACACCTGTTCTAGATAGATAATTTATATGTCTTATTTGGGGTAATTAAATATGAACAAAACTGAAACGTGTCTCCTCCAAACTTCAAGAGCCAGCGATTGATTTGCTCACTTCCTTCTGCCTGACATAGTGACAAGAAACATTCCGCATGACAAGGTTCCACCAGTTTTCACCATTCAATGTGAATAATCTGGAGCAGATCCCCGAGATTATCCACAGTAGACACACAGAAAGAACAAGATAAAACTTCATTGCTTTAAGCCACTGAGACTTTGGAATTGTTTGTTACTGCACAAAGCCTATCCTATCTTGACTTAATATAACCTTCATTCCACACTAGTTTATACATTACAATATTGATAAAGGTTTTGCAAACCTCTTTCCCTTATTACTGGTAACAAATTACTTGAGATAGCACATCTCAAAGAAGGAAGTTTAAAATAATTAATTTCTAGAAATAAATTCATTACAGTATCGATAAGATTTGTGTTTAAGTTTCTCTATATTTTCCATCTATTTATTAGCAAGTCAATTTATCTTTGTCTTCTTTGCCCTTGACTGGAAAAGGTAATTCAATTAATCTCAACATTTCTATGTTTTAAAGATTCATGCCTGAAAGAAATCAAACAAAAATCCTACAAAGGCTAAAATAAGTAAACCCCATGCAGGAAATCCAGTAGCGGAGAAGAGCAGCTGCATCAGCAACTGCGTCCCCGAAACTTCCTCTCCCTCTGTGTCACCCGCATTTTTACCCAACACTACCGCTCCAGTCCCCAAGGGTTCAATGCCTCCCCAGTGGGTTCTTCTTGGCCTAAACAATTCTTTCTTAGCAGAACTGATAAAAATGGACATTTTCAAAATTAATGTTTCTTAAAATTAGAAAGATAGAAAAAGTAAGTAAAATAAAACAGTGTAGATATAAAACACAAATCATATAATTAATGCTGTCTAAATAAAACTTGCTCAGGGGGCCACCTTCATGATTAATTAGCCTTTGCGAGAACCATCCTGTCTTTCACGACCATGGTCTAAGTAAACATCTTGCTATAATGAAAGACCAATGCCCGAACCACTTTCCTTAAATCAAATGTCTTTAGCCCACTAGCATTCTCCCCTTAGATTTGATTTTTCTGGTTCAGGGACACCATGTTTACAATCCAGTCTGAGGAGGGCGTGGAGAGGCATCCTTAACCCCCACTGACAGATCTTGCCTTTCCAAGCTCAGGTTTTTAGGTCTGTCCATTTCTATAGCTTACTTTGTCACCAACACAGTCCAACAAAACACACACACAACACATACACTCATATACTAAGAAAAATAATCTAGTCTAATTAATATCATTCACCAATATTGAATCAACGTATACATATGCAGATTTATAATAATATATTGATAACAAGCACACTAGTTAAGAATGTATGCTTTGAGCAAATATAGATGCATTTAAGTCTCAACTCCAACACTTCATGGCTAGCAATCCTAAGATAGTTATTTCATCTTTCTAAACATCTGCTTCCTCAGGTGTAGACTAAAAGTAGCAGAAGTACCTACCTCATAAGACTGGTGTGAGCTAATGAATGTAAAGTGAGGGAATGCATATGAAGCAGTGAATGCAGGGTCCAGGCCAAAGGAAGTGCCCAGTAACTTTCGGCCGGTAGTGGCAGTGACAGCAGTGAGGGTGGTAAAGCAGCAATACTGCTATCTTAAACAAAAGGAAGAGGATCATTGTCCCATATTCCATTATCCCCATATTGCAGTTTCTGCAAGTCTTCAGCTTTTTCCTTAGGAAAGCCTGAAGGAGTGATTTCTTAGTTCTTTGGAAATTCCTAGCACTGTAGTATTTATCACTGATTCTGCAATATTACCCACAGCATAGGCAAGACATTGTCCATGCCCCAGTGCTCCAGGATTATTTAAATTTGCTGATCTGACAGTGATGCTACTCCGGCACCTTCAAAGTGTAAAAGGCTTCCCTTATTTCCTGCCAAGCCACATTATCCACTTGCTTGAAACTCATCCATGTTTGGTCCTGCATTAGGAAACACATAAGTGCCCCCAAGAGAATTCAAACACTTAGCAAGGCATTGAGCAATTAAACTCTGGTGGACTACTTTAGAAACTGAAAAAGGAAAGCAAAGGAATCAAAGAGAAAGGGAGAAAAAAGGGTAAACTTAAGGGACTCAGCTAGGTTTGGGGGAAAGAGGAATGTGTCTATTCATTACGTGCTTCCGTTTGGAAGGAAGTCAATGCTTTCTTTGAAAAGTAAGCAGAAAGCTTTCATGATTTAGCACACAGGCAAACTCATAAATTGAGCCAAAAAAGACACCAATGTAAACTGGTACAACCACATCTTATGCATTTCAACTATCATAAATCCAGCCTGACCTGATTGCAAGAGGTAGACAGGGTAACAACTCTGGGCTCTTTGGGTCCTAAAAGCTCTAATTAAAAGGTCATGTCTTCTATTTGGCCCTCTTTCATCCTTACCTAACATGGAGGCCTTTGAAAAGGGGGCTGATCATCCTTTTAGATGATTTGCTTATCCCCACCAAAAATTCCTACATCTGGCCTAGAAGCTGGGGCCCTGAAAAATAGTCCATTGTATTCTCTACAGCAGCACATTTGATCTCTAGACCAAAAACATAGCCCCTACCCTCCTGGGTGCTCACAGTCTAGCTACTCAAAGGGAGAAAATTCTTCACCTCATGCTCTAGGGCTTCACCTCAAGCCCAGTCCATTCCATGCCCCACTGATTCGCACCTCATTCTTGGCAAGCAAGAAAAAAAATGCAGTTTTATTAGACATTAGGACGAAAGGCAATAACCCTAATCATACACCTGAGGTAAGGTAAACCAACCAATCAAGTCAAAAACTTTCAAAGAGGTGGTTCCAGCAGTAAAACACAGAGCCACAAGTTTAGGTCAAAACAGCAAAACCGTTGCTGAGAGAAAATGAGTACCAATGATGGTGGTCCTTTCTGCCATCCAAGTGTCTTGTGCTTAGAAGAATAAAGAGCTTACCTAAAGCCCAGCTGGAAGCCAAAGGGGTACAGAAAGAAATGGTTTACTAAACCATAAAACTCCCATTGCCACCTTCTAGAAAGATCCCTGTATACCCTCACCCCATCTGTGGGCTAAACAAGAGAAAAATGGTCAACATAATTCAATTCTTTTAACTTAGAAAACTGTTCGTATTAAAAGACATGTGAGCCCTGGCCGGAGTAGCTCAGTGGATTGAGAACAGGCCTGCGAACCACACAATTGAGGTTCGATTCCCAGTCAGGGCAAATGCCTGGGTTGCAGGCCAGTTCCCAGCAGGGGACTCACAAGAGGCAACCATACATTGATATTTCTCTCCTTCTCTCCTTCCCTTCCCCTCTAAAGATAAATAAATAAAATCTAAAAAATAAAAAAAAGACATGCAAAAGTCACTTTTGAAAATCTGCCCCAGCAATTAACCCTGATGGTGATCTGTAACTCTCTAAAAAATGTTTCTCTCTCATGGGCCTGAGACTTTGGGCACCATTTGAAGATGATTTTTATTATATCATATAACATTTTTTATTTTGTGCATTGACATCCTTCTGATACACCAAGATAATCTCCAAAATTGTGATGAAAATCAAGACCATCCTGGAAAACCCACAAGGGGTTTAGATTAGAACTGCCTTCTGAACCAGTTGGGTCTTTGCTGATCAGCCATCATCTATCACGAGCCTAGCAAACTAGAAAACTTATGAGAAGTGACCCAAATAAGCATATCTAAAACAACATCTCAGTCTTTGGGTTTCTTCAAGATCCCTAGCAATAATAGTTAATATTAATGGAATATTTACCATATGCCAGGAGTAAATTGAGGCCAATTAAAGTTAAGCAATTTCCAAACAGTCAGTCACACACAGTAAGTTTGAACGAAGGTTTAACCCTGGCTGGAAAGTGGACCAGGCAGGCAGATCCCACTGCGGGGGCTTTCACACTTATTCACGTGCTCCTCTCTGAACCGTCATAAACAGAATGATCAGCATCAAATGCTACCTTATGCTTCTATCAACCATTTTCTTTTACTCTGAGAGGGTCCACTACAACCTAGTGAAGGATCAAAAGCTTATTTGCCAAGCCTAACGTGATATGTTTTTCCTTTTAAGGATTTATGAACATATGGCAATAAAACGTGAGAATGCGGCTTAGTTTTTCCACTTCCATATAGCACTGGTTCTCAATTCTTTCAAAATCACTCAGAGCTGTTTTCTTAAAAAAAAATTTAAAAGAGAGGAAAAGAAAAGAAAAGAAAAAAACCCTTATGTCCAGAGCCCAGAGATTTTGATTAAATGAGCCTGGGGCAGGTCCTAAGAACCAATACATTTTCAAGCATTTTCCAGAGGAACCTAATGTGCAGCCAGGATTGCAGATGGCTTCACATTATAGAATAAGAAACCCCATGTTCCTCTGAACAGAGAGGAGATTGTCAACTTCCTTTTCTTCTCCATATAATCTTTTACCTCTTTCTCTTCCAATCAATCCAACACCCTGCTGACAGATGGATCTGCTCAGATTAGATCACTCCTCTACTCTAAAACCATCTGTAATTCCCACTGCATAGAGAATTATATTCCAAATACTTAGCCAGGTAAAGTGCTCTCTATACTCTAGCTCAAGCCCTCCATTCAGTTCACAGCCATCTCCTCTTGATGATCCTCTCCCTCCTGCTAAACTGGTCCGCTTCCCAAAAGTCCTTTCCCTTCTCATTCTCTCATGCAAAGCAATTCAGTTCTTGCTAGCCCCTCCCCTCCAACTCACCAACAGATCCACCTTTGTACATCAAGGTCTCTGACTACACATTTTTCCATTTTTTAAAACCAGGATCCCTTCTTCTCTAGAGCCATTGAATTGCCCAAAATGTGGCTGTAGTCACTTTTTGCCCTGGCTCAAAAACTCCTCCAGATCTTGCCTTCCTTAGATATGCTTGGAACCCTCACTCATTGTCTTTTCACTCATTGTCTGTTCTTGAATCCTTCGGCCTTTTACCCCAGCTTTCTCTTCTAATATAGTGCCTGTTTGGATTCAGAAGATGGACCTCAGACTGCTTACTGAAGATTTCAGCCACTCTCCCTTAGCTCCAAGCACAGTCTGGCCCCTCACCCACCAGAATGTGGGCAGGAGTCTTTGTCTGTTGTGTTTATTTAGGTGTCCCAAGGATCTAAAACAGTGCCTAGTACTTGATAGGCACACAGTAAATATTTGCTGAATGAACAAATAAATCAATCAATGGGCATACCCATCATAAACTAACCTGATGATGATAAATCATTTCCACTTTGTAAAGCAAATCCACTTCTGTTGGAGGGAAGATCCCTTATTCCCATTTAAAACTATCTATCATGTGATGGATTATTTAGCACAGTCATAGTAACCAGAACCCTGATTAATCCTACACAGAATTTGTATTACCCTTTGTACTCTTCAATGCATTGTCCCATTTATTATCTCAGCCCATCCTCATAATAATCTCATTTCCCTATTACAGATGAGAAATGAGGCAGAAAGTTAGCAGGACTTGATCAAAGTCACAGAGCTAGTGGATAGCAGAATCAGGATTGAAACTGGGGCCCAGTCTGCCAGGCCCAGTGTTGTAAAACCTTTTATCAAGCACCACAGGTACACACATATCACCATCATGCCCCTCACAAACCTGCTGCATTATTCATGGTTCTCCAGAGAAACAGAACCAATAGATGCATGAAGTCTGTCCAGAAAAAGTCCAGCCATTGTTAATATAATAAGAATGGTTTGTGTGACATCAATGTAACCTGGCAGCCAAGGAGCATGGACTGGAATGCACATGCGTGAACAATGGCATCACTGTACTAGAAAATAAGGGGAGTAGATGCCATTGAGTGAGCATGTGTACTGTGTGGTCATCACATGCAAAATGACTGAGTGAGTAGAGGAATGAATCTGCATCAGATTTTGCATTAAAGCTTGAACATTCCTCTGCAGAAACTATTTGAATCATTCAGAAGTCTGCAGCTATGGGCACCTGGTGATTGGCAGCTTCATCACAACAGAACACCCACCACATCATGTCTTGTGCAGAGATTTTTGGCAAAACATCAAATCACCCAGGTGACTCAGCCCCCCAACAGCTCATTTGGTGCCCTGCAACTTCTGGCTTTTCCCAAAACTAAAATCACCTTTGAAAGGGAAGAGATTTCAGACTGTTGATGAGATTCAAGAAAATTAACAGGATAGCTTGTGCCAATTGAAAGAATTGTGTAAGGTCCCAAGGTACGTACTTTGAAGGCTACTGAGGCATCATTGTCTTATGTACAATGTATGGTATCATGTACCATGTACAAGGTACAATGGTATCTTGTATCTTCTTCAATAAATGTCTCTATTTTTCATATTACACGACTGGATACCTTCTAGATGGACTTTGTCAATATAAGTTTATAAAAAGAGATTTATTATGTGAGATTTGATCACATCATTGTGGAGGCTGAGAAGTCCCATGATCTGCTTTTTGCAAGCTGAAGACCCAGGAAAGCAGGTGATATAGTTCCAGTCCGAACCCGAAGGCCTAAGAACCAAGGAAAACAATGGTGTGAGTCCTGGTTCAAGTCCCAAAGCCTCAGAACCAGGAGCACCAATGTCTGAGACAAGAAGAAAGATGTCCAGCTCAAGCAGAGAGAGCAAAGGCACTCTCTGCCCTTCTGTTTCATTCAGTGGAATGGACGATACCCATCAACATTGGTAAGGATAGGTCTTCTTTGTTCAGTCTACCAACTGAAATGCTAATATTTTCCAGAAAGACCCTCACCGACACACCCAGAAATAATACGTCACCAGCTATCTGAGCTCCCTGTGACCCCGTCATACTGAATCATAAAATTAACTGTCATGCATGTTTATTGTACCTGATGATTTTTACACAGGCTGTTGATGAGTTTCATTCAGTGAACAATATAAAACTTAGGGAACAGATGTTTTGTCTCAACATTTGGGGTGTTCACAAACAAATTCCTATCAAATAAGCATAGGAGAGAAAGGCTATTATCAAAAAGCACAGTGGCCCCTTCCAGAGAGGGGATGAGGTAAAAGAAAGAAAGGAAGAAAAAAAAAGAAAGGAAGAATAGTCAATGTCCTGTCGCGTACGAAAGTGAATGCAGTGGTGAATTAAGAAAGGTCAGAAAGAGCTGGATTGCTTTGTGGGGAATCTGACCAGGTTTTGGCTGAGTGGTTCTGGCTCAAGGAGTTTCATGAGATTTTGTCAAAAACTGTAATCGAGGGCTGCAGTCACCTCTAGGCACGACTAGAGCTAAAGAACCCACTTCAAATTCATTCACATAGTTCTTCCCAGGCCTCAGATCCTAACCGCCTAGTCTTGTTCATAAGACTGTTCACAACATGGCAACCAACTTTCCCCAGAGATCTGAGAAGAGAAAGAGGGTTAGGGGAGCAGGGTCTACAGTGCGGCAGGAGAGGTGGCTAGGTGAGAATTGAATCAGGCACTCATGAGACTTCCCCCACTTCAGACCCTGAGAGAGCACCTAAGACAGAAGATGCAGTCATTTTTTTTATAACTTCCTCCTGTAAAGTACACACGTTAGTCTGTTTGGTTGCCGTAACAAAATACCCTCACTTATGCCACATGCTATTGTCCACATAGACCAGCCCTGGCACAGCCTGTAAGGGGGTCTCCACAGGATGTGAATCTCAGGAGCCAGGGGTCCTTGTGGCCACCTTGGGAGCTGGCTACCACAAAAGTTATTCAATCCTCACACCATATATATTCAGGTTCTCCTGGAGATCACGCTCATTTCCAAAATCCCACCTAGACTAGATACAACAAGTGTGGGTGATGAGGAATGCAGTTAAGTGGGCTCTGTTATACAACAGGTTTATCTAATTTTAAAAATCTTTTTAACAAATGTCTGTGAGGCATGCACCATTTTAATTAGCATATGCAAGAAGCAGATAATATGACAGTACATCAAGAGTTAAAGGCTTTGAAGTCAAATACTTGCATTTGAATGCTGGCTCTGATGATTCCTAGTTGTGGATCCCCTCTCTTATATTTGCTTTTCACATCTAGAAAATGTACTACTTACAGTACCCATGAGAATTGTATAACAATTCACTCATCCCATTGACAAGCATTTTCGAGTATCTACCTAGCTTATCATCAGTGCTACATTAAATGCTTATTAAACAGTACCTAATTTAATCTGTCAATGATCTTCTTTACATATTATAGGAGGACATTAGGAATAATAGTTGAAAAGATTTTGCACACTTTGTAGATTTTTTTTCTTATTCCATCAGTTTGTTTTAGTCAAATCACTTAATTGTACTAGGAATTAGTTTTTCTTATCTATAAACTAAAAATAATTAACCATAAGTGAAATTAAATATGTGGTTCACTGAGAACAAGCATGGTGCTAGGAGAGTGTAAAGGAAGGGAATTTAAAAACAATGAATATTGCAAGAGACTTTATGATGATACTACAAATTGTTCCTTCTTCCTAAGGTTGTTGTAAATGAGCATGAATGTATAAGCACAAATATTCCCCTACCTCTTCCAAAATAGCTGATACTGTGGCAGGAAAATAGTGACAGAATAACAGCTTTTTGACTTATGAAAAAAAGCCTTATTCAATGATGTTCTCTTCCCACTGAAAACCAACAGGGTCTGTAAGGCTCCTTCAGCCTCTACCTTGTAGTTCTGAAGCTGTGGCTAAGCTACATCATTGAGAAACACTGGGCAGGCCTGCACTTCTGAGGCCCACCTCCTCCAGTGCCAGCATCTCCATGCTGGATTCCTGCAGAGGAAGAAATCCAATAGGAAAAAACAGGTAGAGCAAGAGAAACCCGGGGGATGGAGGTGATATATTTTAACATCTGATACTGAACGACCAACGAACAGAACAAGCCCTTACCATGTACCATTAGAATACGAGCGCTGGGACTTCTGCCAAGATGGAGGCATAGATAGAAACACTGTGCCTTCTCTCACAACCAAGTTTGAATACAACAAAGGTTTAGTAAACAAAGATGCAGCCAAAAAACAGAACATTGAACTATACGGAAGTCCAACAACAACGAACCATTCAACCAGGACCGGTAAGAGAGGTGGAGCCAGCAGTGGAGCAGGGACAGGCAAGAAAGATCCCCCGACCCAGGTGCTCAGGCAGCGGGGGTAGCATCAGGTGGACCCAGTGAGGGCACAGGGCAGCAGGCTGACCGTGGTCACACATTCGCACGCAGATAAACCAGCAGAGTAGTGAGCAGTGAGACAGATCGCAGAGGCCCCAGTGAACCCAGTAAGGGTGCAAGGCGGCAGGCTCACCACAGTCGCACATTTGCATGCAGAGGCCCGGCAGCAGGAGGTGGCAGAGGGGACCACCATTGCTTTCCTTTGACCCCGCCTCCACATACAGCATCACAACCCAGCCACTGAGCTGCCCCGCCCTGGTGAACACCTAGGGCTCTACTCCTCATACATAACAGGAACAAACAGTCCAAAATATGGCTCAGAAGAACTCAAAGCCCCAGAGTCAATAACTCTAAGCAAAAAAGAAATAGTGAACCTCTCAGATGCACAGTTCAAAATACTGGTGATCAGGATGCTTACAGAACTGGTTGATTATAGTCACAAATTAGAGGAACATATGAAGGCTAAACTGATTGAAATGAAGGGAAATGCACAGGAAACCAATAGTGATGGAAAGGAAACTGGGACTCAAATCAAGGGAGTGGGCCAGAAAGAAGAACGAAACATCCAACCAGAAAAGAATGAAGAAACAAGAATTCAACGTTTAAGGACATCTTTAAACGTTCCAACATCCAAATTATAGGGGTACCACAAGGCGAAAAGAAACAGCCACCAATGGAAAACTTATTTGAACAAATAATAAAGGAGAACTTCCCCAGTCTGACAAAGGAAATAGACTTCCAGGAAATCCAAGAAGTTCAGAGAGTCCCAAAGAACTTGGACCCAAGAAGGAACACACCAAGGCACATCATAATTACATTAGCCAATATTAAAATGAAGGAGAGAATCCTAGAAGCAGCAAGAGATAAGGGGACAGTCACCTACAAAGGAGTACCGATCAGACTGTCAGCGGATTTCTCAAAAGAGACCTTACAGGCAAGAAGGGGCTGGAAAGAAGTATTCCAAATCATGAAATCCAAAGACCTACAGCCAAGATTGCTCTATCCAGCAAAGAATGGAAGGGCAGATAAAGTGCTTCTCAGAGTAGATCAAATTCAAGGAGTTCATCATCACGAAGCCCTTATTATATGAAATGTTAAAGGGACTTATATAAGAAAAAGAAGATGAAAAATATGAACAGTGAAAGGACAGCAAACTCACAGTTACTAACAACCACACCTAAAACAAAAGCAAACCAAGAGGACAGCTAGATCAGGAGCAGAACCATAGAAATGAAGAACACATGGAGGGTTGGCAACAGGGGAGTGGGAGGAGGAGAAGGAGGGAGAAGGTACAGAAAACAGCATAGACAGTAGGTAGAAAATAGATAGGGGGAGGGCAAGAACAGTATGGGAAATATAGAATCTAAAGAACTTGAGACACGTGGTCATAAACTAAAAGGGGGGAATGGTGGGGGAGGGGGCGTGCAGGGTGGAGGGAAATGAAGGGGGGGAATAGAACAACTGTAACGGTATAATCAATAAAATATATTTTTTAAAAAAAGAATACGAGCTCTGACATAAAGAAGAACCAGTCCGGTGGGCTCCGTGTGGACCAACAGGAGACAAGAACAGACACAGGATGATCAAGATAGTACGTAACTTGTGATTTGGAGCTTGGAGGTGGGAAAAAAGAGAAGGATGAAGAAGGAAAGGCTGGTAACCTGGGATGACATCCAGGACTGAGGACAAAGGAAAACAGTGAGAATTCTCAGCCAAAAGCATGTCCAAGAGTCATTTAAAATCAGTGATGTGTGATATCCAATTCCAAGTCATTCCCTAATCTCCCTAAGGCAGTGCTTTTTTTTCGTTATCCAATAACCCTCAGAAAAAATGTCTACTATTCACAATACAAACAGCATTGTGTTGGTTGTATTCCTAGAAATTACAAAGAGGAGTGGGGATGGGAGATAGAGTCCAGCAGAGAGGGCAGTGAAAAGAAGCAGGTCATACTGGGACTGACTCAGGAGATCTCAGCCCTGCCTTGGGCACCCTCAGAGCCAACAGGATGAGCACGGCAGGTCTCCACTATACCTGAGATGCAGTTTATTTAATCCAATGAAACTACCCCATCACATGAAAATGTGTTTCCATGAGGCCAGAGGATTTCAGGCATCTTATTTACATATATTTGTGTATATATATATAAATATCTTCATGTATGTATAATATATGTAGTTAATTAAGAAGATATGTGTATAGGTATATGCTTGAACAAACTTTTCATAACTGCATGTAGTTAAATGACATGATGTACATAAAATGCTTAGCACAGTGTCTGATACACAGTGTTCATCAATAAGTATTACTTAAGCAGAAGGATGAAAAGGGTATCTTAAAAGCTAGTCCTAGAATTCCATTTAAAGTGAGGAAGAGCTTTGTTTAGAATAAGGCATTGAGGTAAAAGTTGAAACTAGAGGGTACAAGCTATGGTTCTAGACAGGGTAGATTTCCTCCCAGGGACATTTGTAAAGTCTGGAGACATTCTCGGTTGTTGAACCAAGGCTAGGGGTGGGAGTTGGAGGCACGTGTTACTGGCATCTGGTGAGTAGAGATCAGGGACACCATTCAACATCCTACAATGCACAGGACAGACCCTTATTATCCAGCAAAGAATTATCCAGCCTAGAATGTCAATAGTACCGACATTAGGAGAAGATGCAAAGCAACAAGCACTGACTAATGAATCGTTCTGGATTAGAGGTGAAGAGGAGCTAGTACACAGGAGAAAAATGAGGAAGTAAGATAGCAGAAAGGAGGATGACTGGATAACATGCCAAAAATGCCAGAGAACTTTTAAGAACTAAATGTCTAGCACATAACTTGAAGATGTTGCCAGTGTTGTCAGCCCAACCCTTTCCTCATCTCACCAAACATTCAGTAAAGAATGCCACATGCAAAGACCCTGAGTGAGAGGACTGTATAGATGACTGTGTGTGTGTAAAGTAAGGAAATCACCTGAGTCTCACATCTAGGTCAAAGAAAAAAAACAGCATCGAACCCAAAGGAGAAACTAATAAGAATCCTTCAGGGATGGAAAGCTAGCACCAAAGACTCCCATAATAATATGAAGAACCTAAGAAGTGGAAAGAGGATAATTATGAACCAATTCTTCCCTGATATTAAAAGAGAAGAATTTCTTAACTCATATAGATTATAGCTCCTATAATTATACTTTTAAATATCAGTTTATTCCGCAAAGTCATTCTCAACTAACTCTTTTATCTTTTATATAAAGTCCTAAGTGAAAAGATCTCCTTATGTATTTTTAAAGAAAGACACTGTACTTGACCTGGGATCCCAGCCTGCGCACAACCAAGTGTCTGAGCCCAGCAAAGGACAACCAAATAGGCAGTGCTCCTTTCAAAGTGAAGCTTGAACCTACCTTAAGTCCCTCTCAAAATGTCACACATTGTAGCATCATCTAATGCAATGAAAATGCTATGAAGCACACTTTGAAAAGGTAAGAGCATCACACAGAAATGAGATCTTACTAATAAGCAAAGAAATAAAGTATATTTCCTTTGGTATGGTGCCATAAATTCAAATATGGTTTATGGGAGGAAAAGCTAATAAATATTACTGTATATTCAAAAAATGTGAAGAAGCACTTAGAAAGCTTGGGGCCAAAGATCAGCTGGCTAACAACTAGGGAAGTATAAATAAAACCTTGAAATGCTCTGCCTCAAGAGTTGTGAGAAGCGTGTAATGGGATTTATCAATAGGAAATAAAGAAAACAATAAGAGCTTTCTATTTTCTGTGGCATGAAACGCGTGACAGCTCATCTAACCCCTCGGTGTCCACAAATCTGAAATCACTTAATAAAACAGCTGTTGTCCAAGACCAGTAACACTCTGTAATAACCGTTTCCCTGTAAACGGTGAGTCAAAAAAAAATAGATACAGCTTGATACCCAGCCTCTCCTCCAAAGAGATTTCAAGAAAAAATAGTGAAGGCTAATTCTTCCTCCTTGGGGGCTACGCCCATTATCTGGACAGGATTACAAGGCATATATGCTGTTTGTTGAGTGAACTGAGCTTCAGTCAACAAAGAAGCTTCACTTGAGCTCCTGACAGTTCAATTTGGCTTAACAATTGCATCTGCAATTTGATCATACAACCACTCCACTTTGATGGCCAATAAAAGTGATGGGTCCCCTGAGACATGAAAACTTAGCATGGTTAAGGGAAAGGGAAAAGAGTTCAAATTCTTTGATTCAGTCCAACTGTGCCTTCAACATTTACATCAGTTATCCATCCCAATTTTTATCATTCCTCTTTGTTGTGATAGGTTGACTCCCTATTGATTATATTGACAGTACACAGAGAACGCAGTAAGGTTCCCTCTGAAATGATTCACAGGATAGTTGAAGGAGGGTCTCCAAAACGCCCCCATTCTGTGGAGCCACCAAAGGAATTCAGACAGGTCAGGACAGCCTCCAGTGGCTGCCTCCAGGAACAATGACGCAATGACCAGGCAGTTGGACAAAGCCACCAGGAAAAAAAAACCAACAACAGAGATTTCCTTAGAGCACTGTTTTGGTGCAGTATTTGTTCTCCATTCCTGTGGTAACAATTCATTACAAATTTAGTGGCTCAAACACACAGGTCAGAAATCAAGGCGCAGGGAAGTTCAGCTGGTTCTTTGCTTTCATAATGCCAGAAGCCAGGTGTCAGCAGGGCTGTGACTTATTCAGGCCCAGGGATAGATCCACTTCCAAGTTCAGTCAGGTTAATGGCTGAATTCAATCCTTTGCAGTTTTAAGACTGAGATCTTGGTTTTTTCACTGGCTACTGGCTGGGGGTGGTTCTCAGGTTGGTAAGCCTGCCCACACTCTTTGACCCCTTCCCCTCATCCTCAAAGCCAGCAACAGTGGGTCAACGGGCCACCCCTTCTGCCGCATCTCTCTGACTCTAGACAGAATGGTTTATCTACTTTGAAGAAGTCAAGTGATTGGGTTGTATTTACCTACATAATCCAGGATAATCCCCCTATTATAATCTTAGTTACATGTGTAAAATCCCTTCACAGCAGTGTCTAGATTAGTGTTTGCCTCAATGACCTGGGACAGGAATCTGGGGAGCTGTCGTTAGGGTTTTGCCTGCAGCAGGTGCCCAACATTACAGACTCTGCTGGAGCCCCATCCTCGGCATCCAAGAAGAGCTTCTTTTTGGTAAGAATCTCTTATTCCAGGTTTGAGCACTTGCACAGCCAAAAACCATTTATAAGGTCCAAAACTGAGCCAGCCTCACACTGCATAGGTCACATTATTATAAGAGTTCTGTTTAGTTGCTCAGGCAGGTAGGAGACAGTCCCATCATTTCCTTTGCCTCGATACATCTTTCCTTTTACCATCATATCATGTCTTAGTCTTCTTATCAAGTACTCATTTATTGGCTGGGTGAATCTCCTTGGATTCTTGCACCCAAAAGAGATGATAAAGTTGCTGTTGCAGGAACAATACTTTCCAGCACACATATATTGAACACCTGTAAATATACAATATAAAAATAAAACAGATATGCTGGTCATTAGGCTATTGTCTTAGCTCCCAATTTGTCTTTCCATGTACTGCCTTTTGATGTTGAAACTGGGACTCAAAACCACACTTCTTGAGCAGCTGGCTCCGTGTCAGATTCTGCTTATACAGGCGCTAGAGGGAGGCTGAAGGACAGGGAGAGACATGGGTTTGCTATCCAGAACTATCACCCCATCAATGACCCTTCACCTCTAGCTTCCACCTACTTTTGACACTTCCGGAATAGCCTCATCATGCCCCATTAGAAGTGCTAGGGCCTCCTCCTCAGAAATCTGCGTCCCAGCTCTGTAAAGTCTCTCCTCTAAGCTCCTCAAGCAACAGTACCTGCAAAGCACACGGTGTCATCCTCAGATATCTGAGCCCCATGGGGCTCCACCACTGTTGCTAGGTTCTGGCAACCCCAACATATTTTCTGTGTTATCACTTAGTGGTAGCTGCTTCCTGCAGTTATCAACTCCAGAGTACCTCCGAGTTTTCTGCTTATTCTTTCAGCCCACCAACACCTGTGTGACCAATGCCCCACGATGAACTCCTCTGGAGTTCCTGACTGGATCCTGACTGATACAGCCTATGTTAGACATAGAGCACTCAGGTGATTAAGAATGAGACCCCAAATTATAGGATATTCAAATATAAAAGGGCCTAGAGATCACCTAGTTCGACTCAAATATTTTATCAGTGGGAAAACTGGACTGCAAGAGAGGTTGACTCACGTAAACTCATAGCAGATAGTGTTCAGGCCAGGCCTGGAGTCTGAGCTTCTTCATTCCCAGGCCAGTACTCTTCCTGATACATCTACAAAGAACCACGTGCTTGCTCCTAAACTCAGAGGCAACAGATGATATCCTGAACAAATTCACAGTTTCATACCATTGATCTGTTCTATTCAGCATGCCCATCTTATCAAGTTTTTAATCCATAATGCAAAGAAAGAATACTTAAGTAACAAGAAACCCAGTATGCTATCCTTGCCATCCTTAGTGGAGGATTCAAGAGAGCTAGCTGAGTAAAGCGAAAGCTGTCAAAGGAAGAATCCATTATTTCTAGGAGCCTGTCTTTGAGAAAAGGAAATGGCCAGCATTTACCCCCGATACCCTTCACCCTCCACTGGGAAAGTGATCTAGCTCTGAAAGTAGAGGAGGACAGAAATGGGGATCAGAAAGGAAGGCAGAAAGATAAATTCCCCTCGTCACTTCACAATGTCCAACTTGCCTTGAGTCATATTTTTCACTCATCCTACTATGTGTCAAGCACTATGCTAGGTACTGTGGCAAAATCTAAAGCACTATATGATTTGTTATACTCAAGAACTTAAATGCCTAGTTGTAGAGATTGTTACATGTAATATAATCAGAAAGTACTAAAAGATAGCATGTAAGCACATAGGAAATTGTGTGGCACCAACAGAAAATACTTTAGAAAAGCAAGAAAGAGCCAAGTGAGTAGAGTTTGGTACAGAGTAAAGAATGGCTGGAATTTGCTGGGGTTAAAGGCCTCCTAAACCAGGAGAGCACAGGCCTGAAGAAATTTTGTGGGGATAAAAAGAGCAGGCTGCATCTAGAAAGAAGAGCTTGGCTTTCTGAACGAAAAACTTATCTTTAATACACGTACCAAGAGAGGGAGTGCTGTCAGAAAAGCAGTTTCAGAAAGTGTAACCTTTCACTGGTGTATTAATTTATTCAGGCTGCCATAAACTTGGAGGCCTAGAACAATAAGAATCTATTCTCTCACAATGTGGAGGCCAGACGTCCCAAATCAAGGTGTCACCAGAGCTGCACTCCCTCCGAAGGCTCTGGGGAAGAATCCTTCCTTGTCTCTTCCAGCTTCTGGTGGTTCCAGGTTTGAGGCTGCATAACTTTAACCTCTGATTCAGTCAGTCTTCACGTGGTTTTCTCCTCTACGTGTCTAATCTCCTCTTGCTTTTCTTTTATAAGGACACGTGTCATTGGATTCAGGGCCCCAGTGTTATCCGAGATAAGCTTATCCCAAAAGTGTTACCGTAAGTACATGTGCAAAGACCATTTTGCACACGGATCACATGCACAGGTGGGCAGGTGGGATTTAGGACACGGACACAGCTTTTNCTCACAACGTGGAGGCCAGACGTCCCAAATCAAGGTGTCACCAGAGCTGCACTCCCTCCGAAGCCTCTGGGGAAGAATCCTTCCTTGTCTCTTCCAGCTTCTGGTGGTTCCAGGTTTGAGGCTGCATAACTTTAACCTCTGATTCAGTCCGTCTTCACGTGGTTTTCTCCTCTACGTGTCTAATCTCCTCTTGCTTTTCTTTTATAAGGACACGTGTCATTGGATTCAGGGCCCCAGTGTTATCCGAGATAAGCTTATCCCAAAAGTGCTAACGTAAGTACATGTGCAAAGACCATTTTGCACAGGGATCACATGCACAGGGGGCAGGTGGGATTTAGGACACGGACACAGCTTTTGGAGGCCGCTGTTCCACGCTCTCCAGATGCTGTTACCTGAAGCTGTGCGGATACATTTTCACTTCCCCAAGCCAGGATTAAATAGCAGAAAAACAGTCATCAGGTGACTCTTTCTTCCTCTCCTCCATCAGCAAAGAAAAGTCTTCCCCTCTACCAAGCAAAAGATAGTAACTAATACTTACTGTCTCCTTTCCATAAATTGGGCACACTGCAATGACAGCATTTTGATATATTCTATGGGAGAATTAAATGAAATCTTCCTAAAAATTCCATGAGATATTATCCTTATGATGAAGTCTCACCTTATGCCCATTTTAGGGGTGGGTTAAATAAGCAGAGAAATGTTGTCAATTTACTCCAGGTGCCACAGCTGATAAGTGAGTTGATCCAGGATTTGAATCCAGGCAGCCTGGGCTGGATTGGGGTATTTTTTTTTTACAGATTTCAAATTTAATTCATGTAACATACAAAACAGCCATTTAAAATATACAAGTCTACGGTTTTAGTGTATTTACAAAGTTGGGCAATCATCAATTTTATGAACTGTATGTCCATGGTCCCAAAAAGAAACCTCTCACCTCCTTAGCTGTTTTCTTCCCACGCCCCCAGCCCTCAGCCCTAAGCAATCGCTCTTCCTCTATCTCCATAGATTTGCCGATTCTGGACATTTCATGTAAGTGGAATCATCCAATATAGTCTTCTGTGCCTGGTTCTTTCAGTTAGTATAATTCTTTCAAGTTTCATCCATATAGTGGATACATCAGTACTTCCACCGTTTTTTAAAGCCAAATAATATTGAGCTGTATGGATATATCACATTTTACAAAATCTATTCACCATTTAATAAAGACTTGGGTTACTCCCACTTTTTTGAAGTCTGCACATTTAACTTCTATGGTATAGGCCCTTCTGTAATCGTAACTAATTCTCTCCCCAGCAGCTCCATCATCATGAGCAAAGAGGCTAAAATCTCTCCGGAGAAAAAGCTTCTGAGAGAAAGCTAATCACTCCAAGGTGCCATATTTATCTAGAATATGTGGAAATTAGTCGTGAAGGATAACTTTCTTGTTTTGCAATCCTTCTTTAACCCGTTTCCCTAATCTCACCAATACTTGTAACCCCTCCCTGCACTCACCTGATAGTCATGAATGCCACACACATTTATTAGAGGCAAACTATCTTTTAGGAATAAGGAGACACAGAATCCATGACTTCCTCAGGTTCCACAGCTCATCAGGAGCAGAGCTGGTCAGGGAATTCGCGTCTCCTGGCCTTGCAGTCACTGCTCTTTGCTGTGTACCACAGGGTCATCATTATCTGCCTGATTCCTCGTTCCTGCAACCTCATATCTTCAAGGCAATGCTTGAACCAGCATATTTCTTTAAACTTTTTAGTATAGACAATTTTAACATTCACAAGAGTAGGGAGAATAATGTACTGAACTCGCACATTCTTTTTTCTCCACTTCACGGCTGTTTTCAACTCACGAGCATTCTTGCTGCACCCAACCCCCTCCCACTTCTCCAGTGAATGCATTCATTACCCCTGGCTCTCCCCGGAGAAATCCCTGATTTGTTGTCCTTTTGGATTTCTCTGGCTGATTTCCAGTTACCAGAACGATGGTGCTGAATGGACACTGGGAAGACCAGTGCGGGGACACTCGGTCATGCAGTCTGCCCACCACACACAGACAATGATGGAAAAAATCTCAAGAGCATGGAGAATGGTGGTTGTAGCAAAGTAATTAGAAAGCTCTAAGTTTTGAGTATTTATTACCCCTATAACACTATAGTTTATTTGACTGTAAATGCACAGAATTTTCAATAATCACTGTTTATCAACTAGCTCACAAAATTCCTGAAAACTTAAATCAAATCTTGCCAATCAATGAGTGCAAGCTAGCAATAGGCCCCCACCATTCTCCCCCTTCTCATATTACTTTTTAAAAATCCCAGACATTATACCATCATATCCATAAACATTTCAGCATACATCTCTAAAAGATAAAAGCTCTTAAAAAACAACCACAATATCATTTTGATACATAACAACTTTAATAGTAATTCCTTAATATTCCCTAGTAGTTCTCTAATTGACATATACATTTTTAACAGTTTGTTTAATTTAGGATCCAGTGCACAGTCCATACACACTACCTGGACTGACATGGCTCGAAAGACTCTTTTCATATATAATCAACCTCTCTCTCTCTCTCTCTCTCTCTCTCTCTCTCTCTTTCTCTCTCTCTCTCTCTCTATCTCTGTCTCCCCCACCCACACTCCTAACCCATCCTTCTTCCATCTCACTCTTCTTCTTTTTTTCCAAGTAAGTTATTTGGTTATTTGTTGAAAAATGAGAGAGTAGATTACCCTTTCATTTTTCTTTATTGGGAAAAGATCTAACCTGGTAAAAGTTCATGCCATCTATTAAGCACAAAACATCTGTTCTGGGAACTCCTTTCCTACGGCCATTTCAGCCCTTTCGAGAGGGCCTCTGTTGTTTGTGACCTTAGAACTCTGGCCATGACAATTCTAGCCCTATAACACCAAGATGGAAACTTTTTTAAATGCTGAAATTTATTAAAAACAACCAAAGAGCCCTGGCTGGTGTAGCTCAGTGGATTGAGCGCAGACCTGCAAGCTAAGGGATTGTGGTTAGATTCCCAGTCAGGGCACATGCCTGGGTTGCAGGCCAGTTCCCAGCGTGGGACACACAAGAGGCAAACACACATTGATATCTCTCTCCCTCTCTCCTTCCCTTCCCCTCTAAGGATAAATGAATAAAATCTTAAATAAAAAAAAGAAACATGCATTCCAATGGTTAAAATAAGGGTAGCAGCATCCCAGCCCCCACCGCAGGGTAGGGAAAGAATATCCACCACCACCAAACCTGTCTTTTGTCACATTCCAAGAATGAGCAGCAGAAGCAAGGCTGTGAGACAAAAGAAGGGGACTGTACTGACTAGTTTGAATAGTTGGTAAGTGACTATAGAAAGCTCAGTCTCTCTGAGATCTCATTATAAAACATCAACCTTGAAAATTCAGCTTTCTTCTTTCCCGTGGAGCTCCGTGTGGGCTGCTGGGGTTTCAGCACCAGTTGTCACTGCAAATGCCACTTGGCAGGAGCAAGAAGCTCAGGAATCCCTGACATGTTTCTGAAGGTTTTCAAAGACGAACCAGCTCTTCCGCATTTTTCTTCCCAAATATAGTACCAGGAATAAAAGCTTCACTCATCCTATTTCCCAAACTTGGCAGTTATGACAGTTTTATTGCAGTGTCTTATTAAAAGCACAGCCACCGATTTACATAATTAAACCCAGGTCTGCTCTCACTCCCCTGCATCTACCCCTGTCACTCACTGCAGTGTGCATGGTAATTCCATACGCTCTGCAGCAAGGAGAACCTGGGGACTCGGCGTGGCATCGCCCCCCAGTACCAGTGAATATTCTCTAACGGAAACAGAGATGGTGAGCTTCCATGATGAGTGGAGATAAATGGTTTCCTCCTTTTCAGCAGGAAGCTATTGGCCTTTTTCACTGCACCTTAGGGCTGAAAAGGACCATGAAAACCATCTGACACCGAGATGGCAAACTGGCAGCATGGGCCTCATTTGGCCCACATATTTTAATTTGATTAATTTGTATCCATCATTGATACTAAAATTGGGAGATTCACATTTAAAAAATGTATAACTTTTCTTGGAAAAAAATCTTAGGTGTTGGCCATTCCGGGCCTCTGTTTCTTACCTGCCAATCATCAGGTAAGAAACTGATTAGCACCTGCCCCCTTCAGGTGGGGTCTAGATCTGTGGTCACTACAGTTCACTCCCCTTCCTTCATCTCAACCTCCTGCATACATGCACGCCACCTTCTGTCACCCTGGGAAATTTGAGTTTGTAGTCCCTTTCCCATTAGAGATGAAGGAGAGCAATCCCACCAAGGCGAATAATCAGCTAATCACAGGTCTCAGGTTTCCTAACACCAAAGCAGTACAAAACCATTTTCTATGTTGGAAGCGTCCAAAGACCTGAGTTCTGATTCAGGCTCCAGCATTTATTAGCACAAGGTGGAAGCCGTAAGCTATATGTTTCCTTGTCTGCAAAATGAGATTTGTTGTAGCATGGTACCTACCTCATAGGGTTTATGAAAATTAATGTGTTTATGAAAGATTTAGACAGGTCAAAAACCCTACATAAGCATACACTTACTGTTGGCATTTTCATGGTAATATTGTCATTTAAAATTTCAAGCTCACTAATTTTTCTCTTTATATATTTTTTATTGTTGTTCAAATACAGTTGTCTCCATTTTCACACCACCATGCCCCCCGCCCCACCCATCCCCATCTCCTACCCTCCTACCCTGTCCATCTGTCCCCTTTGGCTCTGTCCATGTGTCCCTTATACATGTTCCTTGGGGGACCTTCCCTATTACCCCCTATTATCCCTCTTCCCCTCCCCTCTGGTTACTGTGTTTGTTCTTTATTTCAATGTCTCTGGTTGTATGTTGCTTGCTTATTTGTTTTGTTGATTAGGTTCCACTTATAGGTGAGATCATATGGTATTTCTCTTTCACTGCCTGGCTTATTTCACTTAGCATAATGCCTTCCAGTTCTATCCATGTCAAGCTCACTAATTTCTTTATTATCCCAAAATATTAAGTGCAGCCCTCAATTTAACTCAACAAGTATTTACTGAACCTCTGCAGTGTAGATGTTCCATCCTGGCTTACATGTGCTGTAAAGCAATGTATATAAGAAGATGAGATGATGAGAACACAATATATAATGAAGTGTCAAATGAAATATATGGTATTTATGTTGCTTAAGTAATATAAGATGGCTCCCACAATTACATTTCCACTTTCAAAACACTGCACAATCTTATTGGAAGTCTGAGATAAGAATCCTGGCATTCTCTGTACTAGATTTAGCAGCGGCAGTCTAAGCACCAGCAATTATTGTAACCAAATGCAGGTCTGGCCGCCTGCTGCTTCGAAAGCCAATACTCGGGAAGCAGGTGCTGATGTAAAGGAACATGGTTTATTTTCAGGTGCCAGCCCCCTGGAAGATGGGGGACTCATGTCTCAAAGCCCATCTCCACCTCTCAGTGGAGGCAGAGGTTTTTATAAGGAGAGAGGAGGACAGAACAAAGAGATCAAGGGAAGAGGTTGAAAAGTTCTCTACTTGCAGACCAGCACAGTCTGATAAAGCAAGTGATGGCGTGCATCATCCTGGTTTAGTCACCTGGCTTCCCATCATCCTGGCTGCATGGATGAAGGTCAGCAGATCCGGAGCTGGGATGCCCAAAGATCAGTGTCTATATATTTTGAAGTTAGTCCATAGAATTCTTATACAAACATGCTGTCCATCTACAAACCACCTACTACTCAGAGTCAGCACTTACAGAAACAGCATTGAAAGAAAGATGGGGTGGGTTACAATTCCCCAAAGATAGAATTTTTTCCACTGTTACATTATTAGACACCTACAATGCACCAAGCACTAACTGAAGCAGTGTACATGAATTATATCATCTAACCCCCTGCAACAACCCTGCGGGGTAGGTACTTTTTGACCATGCTTTTCCACATGAGGAAACAGACACACCGAAGCCCAGTGACTTGCCCAAGGTCACAGATACTAGGCAGCAGCGCTGGTAATCTCAATTGAGCGCTCATATTCCTACACACTCCAGTGCAAGGCCTCCCCCACTGCTTACTCTGAACCAAACTCCCACCACAGCCTCCTTCAATCCTACACACACACTCTCACCCCCACCTCAACCGCATGTCTTTTAGGCTTATTGGTTTGATATTTTTGACCCCACATGCTCTTTCATTCCCTCCACCAGCTTCTGCCTTTCCATCTGCCGTCACAGTCGAGCAAGCCCAGTCAGGAATATTTTCCCTCCCGCCTGGACCAAATTGTTATTGTTATGAAGATGATTGTGAACTCGTTGTGATCATCACACTAATGCTTATTAAGCTCACATTACTGCTGAAAGGCAGTGTGACTTGATCTTCAGTGACTCGTTAAGAGCAACCAATGCTCATCAAAGGCATTGTAAATTGATGGTTGTGATAACCCTCCTAATTATCAGTTCCTTTTCGATGACCTCCCTGTTATCAGCAAGTGTGCTGAGTAGTCACGGAACCCTAACAGTCCCCCTGTGCTGGCAAAGCTCCCACGGCCTCCTGGAGAGTCCAAAATGCTCTGTGTGTGTGAGCATGTGGGGTGAGTGGGTACACATGCACACATACATTATTTAAATTGTGCCTTGTTCCTGGTTATGGTAACATAAAGTGCAACAAGATGGCATAAAATAAAGCAGATGAAAAAATTTAAAAAGCAAGCCGAGGATTATAAAGGGGGTCCAGGAATACAGCTAAAAATGCATAAGCACATATGCCGCCCTTTGGCCACAGATTCCGCTCTCAAACTTTCAAGAGCCCAAGGTGAAAAGAAAAACTTGATCTTTTGCTTTTCTATAGCATCTCTATAAACACTAAAATGGTTGCTTCAGGAATTTTAATTAATGTTAACCAGACCACAAGAGAATTTTACCTGCAGAGTCCTCAAACACAGGTCATTATAGAGTGTAAATATGCGATGACCTCAACAATACCCTCACAGTACTGCAGGGACAAGCTGCGTCCATCTCCCCTGTCTGCATCGTCGTCCAGAGTGACATAGCCAGGCAGATTCAGAAAAAGTAATTCTTGGGGGGAGGGAGGGAGGGGAAGGGGATATGGGTGCACAAAAGACTGAATTCGTACATACTAATATACGTGAGGGCACAATGCGCTGAATGTGTGTGTTCAAAATGCAATTTTCAAAAAATTTTACCAAAATGCTCTGGTTAAGAGTATATGTTAGTCCTGCAAATGTGGCGCAAATACTAGTCAGCAACCAAAATTCCTACAAATGGTAATTATGTCATAAGCGGCATGTCTGTTTCCTGACCCTGCCCCTTTTATAATCTAGTTAACCACCTAAAATCAGTGATAGTAATGACCTAAAATCATTACTATTGGGTTGGCCAAAAAGTTCATTTCATTCTCTCTGTACGATGGCTCTAGTAGCACTTAGTTGTCTTTAACTTCATCTGAAACAATTGTGTTAGATTGTATTGTGATAGCTGTCATATCAGTGTGCATTTAAAAAAACTTATCAAAATTGGTGAGTTTTTGTATAGCCATTTAATATTGTCGATGGAAGAAAGTAAGCAGTATTTTTCACATATTATGCTTTAGTAGTTCAAGAAAGGGGAAAATGCAACTGAAATGCAGAAAAATGATTTGTGCAGTGTGTGGAGAAGGTGCTGCGACTGACTGAGCATGTCAAAAGTGGTTTGTGAAGGTTCGGGCTGGAGATTTCTCACTGGACGATGTTCCACGGTCGGGTGGATCAGGGTGAAACTGATAGTGATCTAATCGAGACATTACCTGAGGATGACCAACATCATACCATGCGGGAGACAGCCGACATACTCAAAACATCCAAATCAACAAAGCTATGGTGAGAATGAAAAACATGTCTTTTATTCCATGGGAAAAACCATACGGACGTTGTGGCCAACCCCACAGTTTCAATGTGGATGCTGCTGAGACTCTTCTTTCCCCAGAGCTCACAGGTCTCCCAGCGAATAGTTTGTGGTTAAATGCTCGGACTCTGGAGCCAGCTTAAGTGGGAATCTTTCCCACCTTATGACTTTGAGTAAAACGCTTAACCTTTTTACTCCCTCATTGTCCCCTCTGTAAAATGGAGACTCCTGATCGCTATTTCAAAAGGTTGTTGTGAATATTACATGCTGAAGCCCTTCCATGAGTACCTGGCACACAGTAAGCTCCCAATGAATGTTGTCTATTTTTATTATGATGATTATAATTCCATGAAACTGTGTCTTACATGATTTTTAGTAACTTCTTATCACTAAATAATAATCACTAACTGGAGGGCCAAGGCTCTCTAGGACTTTCATCCACATACACTTGAGAACACAATCTTTAATCTCTGCTCATTTTGTGGTTTTCCTCCCAATAGGACTGCAAGTCCTACAGCATCATAGATGTCACCTAGTCCAACTCCTTTTACATTTGCTGAGAAAACATTATGTCGACACAGGTAAGTAATGTCGCCAAGGTTAAACAGGAAGTGGCAAACCAAGTCTGGAAGGTCACTTGACTCCCAAGCCAGTCCTTTGCCATAGAAGGTCCTGTTTTCCCACCATGCCCATGACACACAGCAGTCTTTCTGACTCTCCTAATCTTTCTCCTGTATGATGAAGACTCCCAGATGTTCCTGTCCTATGCAGACCCTTCTCCAGTGCCTCCTACTCAACGCTGTCACCTGGTCACCACATACATTTAACATTCTACCTGCCCTGGTGGAACTCATCATCTGCTTCTCTAATCTGGGCACTCCTCCTGCATTTTCTACCTCAGTTGGTGATGCAACCATGCATTCAACAACCCAGACAAAAAACTCAGACTTACCCCTAATCTCTCCCTCTCTTTCATACCCATTTATACTACTTCTCTTTTGCTGCCCTGCTTCATGCCTGAGGAGGCTGACTCATGGATTTCACTGATGAACTCTCCAGCTATTCAACTTGCAGCTGGATTCGGCCAATAGGAGACACAGGCAGGAAATCAGGTGGCAGGAAGAGAGGAAGCCAGGATACTAATTTTCCTGGTTCTCTGCTTGCTTGTTTGCTGGGATTGGCTGCATATTCCTACTGAAGGCCACAGTTCCTGTCAGATGGCCTTTTCCTTAAGGCTACTTTCTGATGGGTACTGAGAATTAGTCCCTCTTTCCCCTGGGCTTAAGTTATAATTGGCTCAGTCCCAAATAGCTTTCAGCTTTGCCATAGCCCCTATTGGTTCTTAAACATTACCCAAGCACGTGTAAACAGTCTGAGTGAGCTTCAGCTTCCTCACCTGTAAAATTAGGATATTAGTTGTTGCAGTCAGAAAATATATAAGCTCCTAGCAGCATGTCTGAGCACGCAGTAGGGAGTCAGGAAATGCTGTTTACCTTCTGCTTTCCTTAGGAGCTTATGGTTTCTTAAGGAAGACAAGTCACAGGCATACAGAAAAGATTAAACCCAATTAAAGTGGTAGTTCAGGGATTATTAGGAAAAGACAACTTTGTGAAATAACTGGTAGGTAACCCTAGCAGGATCTGGATATATGAAGTAAGCTAGGGATAATAGTGGGGATATTGGTAAGTAAGGCCCTCTCCGAAAAATCCTCCAATATCTAAAATTGAAAGAGAGCCTGAACTTAATGTGAAGGTATATGACCGAGGGTTTCAGACAGGCTGGCTGTGGTCACTCAATCACGAAATAAAGCCACTTCTGCCGAAGAAGGAGGGTAACCTTGTTCCCTAGGGCACATAAAGGGTCGACAGCCTTTATCAATAAGGGGAAATAGCAATGAGTTTTAGGGACTTAAAAGTCTCATCGTCACATGCCAGATGAAGGAGATATGCAACTTTGTCCTGCCAACCCTCCCAAAAAAGTATTAGCTTTAGAAAAGCAGAAGGACAGAGTGGAAAGAGCCTAGATTCTTGTAGCCCCACAATCAAGACAGTAGGCTTTACCCACTGGGTGATTTTGGATAAATTAGCCTTTTGAAGCCTCAGCTTACTTTTAGCACCTATCTTACAAGACACTGGTAAAGATTAAATGAGATTGTGTAAAAAGTTCTCCCAGGTAAAATTATGATAGATTCTAAGCATGTGGTAGGTAGGAACTATTTCTCTTAGCCTAAGCCCAGGGGTGACTGAGCCATGCATTCTCTTAAAGAACATTTCAGGAAAAGGACCTTGGACACTCTCCCCAGGGCTTGTCCTGTGAATCCAGTCAGGCCCAGAACCGCCCAGTGTTTACTAAGAGTTGAGGGCAAAATTCTGAGAAAGGCTGGATATGTACAAATGAGTTGCAAAGACACTCTCACTGCAATTTGGAATTTACTCAGGTGCTTAGACTTTGAAAAGGCTTTGCATCCTGGGATTGCCTCTCGAAAAGTAAAACAGGTTTCCTTTTCAGATTCTCAAACCCCTCCACCTCCATCCCAGGCTCAACCACCTAGACATCAGGGGCCTATGCCAGGGAACTCATGGTTCTCAGCTAACCAAGAGAAGGTGGTTGTAGAAGGCTTGATTTTCTGCCCAATCACCCTGTTCGCGCCAGTGGCCTGCCCCACCCACACCCCACTGCCTCCCTGTCTCCCACGTCTACTTGTGCTATCTAAGATTCCTGCTGTGCCTTCACTGCTCATTTTAAGCTACTCAAGGACAGAGGGGACCATGGTTTGTCCTTCTATGACACCCTATCCCTTGATGCAGTGGTATAGGTACAAAATAGTCTCAAATGCCCAGCTAACGGGTGTGAATGTTATCCTAGAAAGAAGAAAAAAGCCATTGACAGTTTTGGAGCGATAAAAGCAGTATTTTAGGGAATTATCTCTGGCAGGACATACTTGAAACATTTGAAAGAGAGAAAATAAAACAGGAAAGAAATTAAAATTCAGAAATATGAGTGGAGAGGTAATTATAACCAGTGAAATTGGAGATAGTCAAGGTCTAAACCACAGTCATGGCACCAGACAGAAAGAGGAAAGGATGCTCTGGAACACATTCTAAAGGCAGTGAACTCCAGTGTTTTTCCTGTAGGAGCCATAGCTGAGTCATCTATGTGACCCCCACGTGCCCAGGGTTAATATGCACCAGCATCCGCCAATGCAGCTCCACCAGCTACTAAGATACTGAAACACACGGATGCTCATTAGTGAGTAGCCCCTTACCTGAAACCACCCACTTACCCCCGTGCCTATCCCACCACCCACTTACCCCCGTGCCTATCCCACCACCCACTTACCCCTGTGCCTGCCCTACCCCCAGCTCTCTCCTGGAACTCCCCAAAACTACTTTCCTCCTCAATCCAGTCACTGAAGCTCTTATGCCTGGCACAGGAGAACCTTACCGATATGCCAAAACTGATATTCTTTTTGATTTGTCGGTGCCCTCACCAGTTGCTGCATGCATTTAATACGATGCCTTCATATGCATAGTCAGTCTAGTACATTTCAAGTGGTGAAGGAAAGAAGGGAGGAACAGAAAGAGAGACAAAGGAAAGGAGAGAGGAAGAGGGAGGGAGAAGAAAGGAATAGGTTTTCCTGACTAGCTGGATATAAGAAGAAACAAGGAAAGGAGTCCCGTACACCCATAATCACACAGTCATATGTGGCGGTATGATTACAGTTTTCTTCCAGAAAAATAAAAGCAGAAGAGAGAGTTAGTTTAGCAACAAGATAGATGTGTTCCCTTAAAAATAAACTGCACTTGAACAAAAGCTCAGCTGAGAGACATAAAATTTATAAAATATTGGTTGAAAGCCATACAATCCATCCATTCCTTTCTACACTCAAAATTCTACTTCCTTGGAGAGCCCAGGCCAGCAGAGAGCTGTGAATCTCATGGACAGCTTTCCAGAAACTCCTTCAGGCTCTGAGGGTCCAGGGGTTATGCTCCTCCTGGGAGGCAGGCTGGCTCTTATATGGACAATGAACTGTGTAACAACCCAGGTTTCCCATAATATGCAGTGTTATAAAGCCAAATCTGTAGTTCACCTGCCGCACATGTGCCTCATGGGGTCTCTACTTTATAGCCCTACCCTTGTTTTTTCTTATTTTCCCTCTCCTTCTCTAATTCATGATATCCTGCCAGTGACATCCACGGAAGCAGGCTGAAATCTTTTTCTTTCTTTTTTCTTTTTTAAAACACTTTCTTTACCACCAACACTTTATTTTTTTAATCCTCACCTGAGGATATATCCATCGATTCCAGAGAGCGAGGAAGGGGGAGAGAGAGAGAGAAACATCGCTGTATGAGAAACATCGACCAGTTGTCTCCTGAACATGCCTCCACAGAGGACCGAACCCACAACCTCAGCATGTGCCCTGACCGGGAATCAAACGTGAGACCTTTTGGTTCATGGGACAACACTCCAACCAACTGAGCCACATCAGCCAAGGCTAAGAACAAAGAGGGGACTAAGTAAACTCATACTAAGTTTGACTTAAAGGTAAAATATTCAGACGGAAATATCCAATCTATATAAATATTCAAAATCAGCTCTTCTTTGCATTTCAGCACATGAGAAGCACAGTGAGAGTTGTATAGACATTAAAGATACGACCCCGTGAGGTTTACAGTCTTTGGGGTTATCGAAGATAAGCATACATCAGCAGAGATGGCACAACCCCCCAGTGAGGGTTTGATTAACTGCAGGATGAATGGTGCCACTAGTGAGTCCTTAAATGAAAGAGAAAAAGCCACATTAGTCATTCTAGTGTTCCATGCACTTGAAATGTCCCTTGGTGCTGCTATGGAATAGAATGATGGGGCTTCTGAGCTTTGAAATTCAATGTTATTTGGTGTGTTAGCACCTCTGTGGTTGGATTCTCTCAAAACCTGCTGGTAAACACCACTTTCATTTATTTTGAGTTTTTGTTTTGTTTTATGGAGATGCCTCACCGATTTGATTACCTGGCTGTTTATTCTCAAAGGACAGGCAACAGGAAAGAAAAGCAAAGGAAATCCAAAGAGCAAGCCGGAACAAAATGCACTTGTTACCAGAATATAGCACCCATCTAAAGCAGTCATGTGTTATCACCACAAATCATTGGCAAACTGTTTAGAGATGGGTGGGACGGTGATAAAGAAAATTTGTATTTGACACTATATAGCTATTACCTCTCTAATTCTCAGTGCTCTGCTTATAAAAATGGAAAAGCAAATTTTTGCCACATACTCACTGAAGTTAGATGTACCGAGCATCTTCCAGGCGGGCAGCATCATCACGTCAGCATTCAGGATGATGGAAGGATAGGTCGTGCTTTCAACCCTGTGTGGCTCTGTGGGTTCCCTAAGAGAAGTCTTTAAAAGAACTTGGGAAAAATACCAAATGCAATACACATCCCAGGATTATTATTCGGGTGGAAACAAGCAGGTCCTTTAAGGTGCCTTTAACAAGCTGAGGTAATTCCAAATCAGAAAAGGAAAACAATTTTGAAGCCACATGCCTTTTTTTAAAAGTTCAGAGCCGTAAATCATCCCAGAAGCCATAGGCAAAGGTCTAGCACCCCAAGAACGGACAAAGAGAAACCATCCGATCCCACTGGTATCTCTTCATCTGGGCCATTTAGACAAGCTCAACAGAATAAAAGCTTTAACTCCAGGACTGCCCCCTCTCTAAGTAAACACGTGTCAAGTTCTCCAGTCTCGTTCTCCATTCATAGATACTTGTTTACCACCTCCAAGCCCTTCCTTCTTGTGCCTGCGTCCCTCAGCAAGCCCTAAAGGGATGCCAGGAAGCGCCCCACTCAAAAACAGTCACTGAAAACCTACAGAGTGTCCTGCACTGGACTTGGCTTGTGAACACAGAGATGGAACAAAGTCTTGACTGTCCAGGACCATGGAGTCTAGCGAGACCACAGATGGGCAAACAAGCAGTCTCAAACCAGGAGGCAAGGGCTATGAGAGGGTGTGTAGGGGTGAGGACTACTGCCCTCACTAGACATTTGTTTATTTGTTCTTCAACCACAGTCACTCAGGGAAAAATCCAGAGTCATCCTTAACTCCTTTCTTTCATACCTGGCATCCAATCCATTATTAAATCAGCCACCTCTGCCCTGGCTGGTGTAGCTCAGTGGACTGAGCGCAGGCCTGCAAACCACACGATCGCGGTTCGATTCCCAGTCAGGGCACATGCCTGGGTTGCAGGCCAGTTCCCAGCAGGCGACTCAGGAGAAGCAACCATACATTGATATCTCTCTCCTTCTCTCCTTCCCTTCCTCTCTAAAGATAAATAAATAAAATCTTTAAAAAAAAATCAGCCACCTCTGCCTTCAGCGTATACCCAGAATCCAACCATTTTTCATGACCTCTACCACAATAAGCCAGTCACCACCATCTCTCCCCAAATTAGCCAAAAGCCTCCTAACCAGTCACCCTCACTCTACTCTTGACCCCTTCAGAGCATTTTCTGAACAGCAGACAAAGAGCCTTTTAAATGAAAGTCTGACCATGTCACTCTTGGACTCCATAAGGACTCAGGGGCCCTGAGGAAGCCACAGTGGCCTACGAGTGAGCAGTGAGTGGCAGCTTTGCCCATATCAGTCCTGAAGCCACCCTGTCAGAGAAGTCAATCCACTCTCTTTGACCTTTGTCAGTCAGCTGTGAGGACTGCATCATCTTCAAAAGGCACGCTGAGCACACAGACCGCCGAGGTCCTAAAGGAAGATCTGATCACTTCCTGTAAAAAATACAAAAGATGGCAGCTCTGGCTGAGCAGAGGCTCAAGACCGTCACCGACAGCAGCACACAGGTCCAAGAAGCCCCCCCTCTGACGACAGCCCCACACTTTCATGACGGGTATTGTTCACCTACCCTAACGCTTCGCAGAATCAACACCCCATTAGGTGTTCCCCTGCCTTCAGAGCTCAGACAGGAAAAATAAAGGGAAAGACCCAAAGCGATAACTTAACATGGTAAAGAAAAGCCAAAAAATCTGATATTCTGAATCTCCTTGGTGCCTCCTTCTGGTTCACCATGAATGACCATTCCAGACAAATTCCAGCCACCTTTGAGTTTGGCTATGGCCAAAAAGGACCCAGGGAGACTTACAGAAAAGATGGGGAATTTTAGGCCAAACTGAGGTTCTCAAATCCCTTTCAAAAGTAAGGTTAAATAAAGTGAAACAAAAACAGACTCATAGAGACAAAGAACAAACTGACAGTTGCCAGAGAGGATCGGGATGGAGGGATGGGTAAAAAACAGGAAGGGGAATGTAGTCAATAATAGCGTGATAGCTTTGCACAGTGACAGTCACTAGACTGAGTATGGCGATTACATCGTAAGGCATGTAAATGCCGAGTTACTAGGTTATCCCAATAAATACTGCATGCCAACCACACTTGAACAAAAAAATGAATAAAAAAAGAGTAAGATATAAAAACTCATTGTTTTTAAAGTCCATACCTACAAATCCAGCAGTTAGTTAAGAAATAGAACTAGTTATAAACCTAAGAGTACTAGGAGCGAGGATAGAAAAGGGAGTTAACCATGGCCTTTCCTTCAGAGAGGTGACAGGTGAGATGAGAAAACCATCACACCGGAGTGCAACAGGCACTAATAATGGGAAGGCGTGCAAGACACTCTGAGAATGGAGCGCGTCCTGGGGCAGGGATAAAGGGCAAAGAGAGAAGAGGGTCAATCGTGGCCGACTTCCAGAGCAGTTGTCCTTTGGGTCGAACTAATCGGTGCTAAAGTGTAAGTGGTCCCTACACGAATATTGATAGAGGCATGAGCCCTAACAGCCAAAAACTGGAAACAACCCAAACGTCCATCCCTGATGAATAGATGAATAAAATGGGATAGATCCATACCACAAAATATTATTCATCCATAAAAAATAAAGAAGCGCTGATACGTGCTACAACATGAATGAACCTTGAAAAGACTAAGCTAAATAAAAGAACCCAGATACAAAACATTACCTATTGCATGACACCATTTATATGAAATTTTCCAAACAGGCAAATCTATACAGACAGAAAGTTGATTAATGGTTGCCTAGGGCTAGAGTTTGAGAGAAAATGGGTACAGGTTTTTTTCTGAGGTAAGAAAAACATTGTAACACATTGTGGTACTGGAGGCACAACTCTGTGAATATACTAAAAACCATTGAATTGTACTTTAAATGGGTGTATTGTATATAAATTACATCTCAGTAAAAAATTCTGGGTGCAAATGGTGGCTAAGTTATTAGACAGTATCTGCCCTTCTACAGGGATTTTCAAAGCCTCACCAAAAAGACCTGAATAACGTAGGCACTCCCCACGATCAGGAGCAGCAAAGGAGGCACGCTGGTCCCAGGGTCTCCCGCGTTGACCGAGCCAGCAGTCCGCCAGCACTTCCCTGGGCCTGATCAGCTTGGCTTCTCCTCCTCCTCATCATTCTGTTCCTATGACAGTTTTTATGGGCACTGTTCTAAGGCCCTCGGAAACATCTCTTTGTGAACAGCACATTCGTCATGTGGGATAGCCGGCTGGAAATATCAAAATTGCTGTATGGAAAAATAATCGGACTAATTCTTAACTGAATGTTTGACTTAATATGAGCCTGATATAGTGTCTTCTCTTTCTGACAATAATGTCCATACGCTGCCATCTGCAGAACGCCCCTTTCTCTCTGAAAACAAGTTCCTGCCCGGATAATATAGTCAATGAAATTCCAAGAGAAGAGCCATATGTCGCAATAAGTACACGCTGCATTCCATGCGCTTTCTCCACTATTGTTTTTCATGCCAGTCACTAGCTATGAGTGTTTGTTGCTGCAGATGATTTCCTCAGAAGATATGCTATAATCAAATTCAATTAAAAAGAGAAAGGAAAAACACAGCCAGCAGCCTTCTTTTTCTGTGCAGCTCTGTGGGGAGCCAGGTTCCGAACAGGCCCAGGAGGTCCTCAGCGGTCCATCCTGTCCCAGGCTTTCTCTCTCCTGCTAGTTTTAAAGAACTGAGCTAAAAGTGCAGAAGCCTGGACAATTCCGTGGGCTGAGCAGGGCCCCCGGGGAGTCAGATCTTTAGGTTGAATCCTCTCAGTTCCCACAACGGACACTCCAGTTAAACTTCCTGTCTGGCCCGCACTCTTTCCAAGAATATCTTTCCCGCAGTCCTTGTGAAGTGGACAGGGATGTACTTGAGCCCACCTTCTGACACGTCTGATTGAAATGGGGACAACTCTCGGCCAATGAAAGACTCCCTCCGGAAAACGTGAGATTAGGACAAAGAGACTATGTAATTTGGATGTGGGAGCTGAAATTTCCCATTTGGTGGGAGGAAAGGGGGAGAGGTGGGTGGATCAGAACAGAGCCAAGAGAAGGAAGAGACTGAGAGAAAGAGAGAGAGGGAAAAAAAGCAGTGATTTCCCTAACTCCCAGTTCCTTAGCCACAGCACTATTGACATTTTAAGGCCAGAGAATTTTTTATTGGGAATGGGGTCGGGGTTCGTTCTGTGTGTGGTAAGAGGTTTAGCAGCGTCCCTGGCTTCTGCCCACTAGATTTCTGCGATACACAGAAACTGTGTATCGAAACTGTGTATCGAAACTGTGTGATAAACGAAACTGTGTCCATATGTTGCCACATGTCCCAGGGGGAGCAACGTCACCCCCAGTTGAGCACCACTGCCCTTACTAGACATTCATTTATTTATCCTTTAACCCCTGTGACTCAGGGCAAAACCCAGAGTCATCCTTAACTCCCTTCTTTCATACCCTGCATCCAACCCATGATTAAATCTGCCACCTCTGCCTTCAACACACACCCAGAAGGAATCCAACCTTTTCACGACCTCCACAGCAACGACCTCAGTCCAAGCCACCACCATTTCTCCCCAAATTACCCCAAAAGCTTTCTAGCTAATCATCCTCACTCTACCCTTGCCCTCTTCGGAGAATTTTCCACAGAGCAACCCAAAAGCCTTCTTACTGAAACTCTGATCATTTCACTCCTCTACCCCAAACCCTCCAGGATCCCCCATCCCTGCAAGGACCAGTCAGAGCCCTTCAGATGGCCTACAGGACCTTCAAGATCTGGCCCCCAGCTTCCCCCCTGACTTCAGCTCTTACTACCAACCCACACTCATTCCTCTCCAGTCCCATCGACTTCCTTGGAAAGTTTCTCAAGCACGCCAAGCTCAGGTCCACCTCCAGGCCTTTGCATCTGCTGTCCCCTCTGCCGGGAATGCCTTTCCTCCAGATATTTGCTGGTCTTGCTCCTCCATGTCATTCAGGTCTCTGCTCAAATGTGTTTGTGACTTCTCTATTCAATAGGCAATCTATTCTCTACCTCCCTTACCCTGATCTATCCTTACGCTTTCAAGGATTTTTTTATGCTTTCAAGTTTAAGTGAAATCTTGCCAGAACCCCTGACATAACCTCTAACTTTCAAGGAAATACCTATGGAACCCAGACAGAAACAAAAACTTAACAAAACTTTGAAAACTAGGACCATATATCGATCAACCCATTACCATATCTGAAAGGAATTTCCATTAATAACAAAGACAGTAAAACTAGACACTCTTGTATCTTTCAGGAACATGGTGAGTCTGTATATTTGAAAGTCGGTAGATGGTCTCGTCATCCTTCCTCACGTTCCGCTCCCTGAATTAATCAAGTGCTTCCTGTGTGAATATCAAATAACGAAAACTGTGTAAAATGAGTTCGGATTATGAAGCTATCTCAGAGCTTATTAAAAGTCATCACGGCAGCAACTATGATGCCGCCCCACAGTCCAATGCTTTCACTTCTGACGCACACACCACCATGGGATCTTACGTTATCCTCACAATTACACCAAAATAGGCAGAGGAAGAGTTGCTTCCCCAGTTGACAGCTTTTTTAAAGCCTATGAGACAGAGACTTAGATAAAAACAAATATTTTCTAAAGGTGTGCAACTGAAGAAACTTTCTTAAAGGGATTATTTACTGAGGTGCTCAGAAATCAGGGTAACCAAGGGTGGATGAAGTATCCAGAGACTATCAACAGGGGGAGCCATCACCACCTCTAGGTGGGAAGGGCGGCAAGGGGAGCTCAGTGAGAGCCCAGAAGGAGCCCCTGTGCAGAAAGAGATTTAGTCATGGAAAAAAGAGGCCATGAGCCTGCTTGGTTGGCAGCCTCTAGGGCCAAGGTTGCCAACCAAGCAGGGAGAGGACTCCTACTGGCTGAACCCAGTAGGAAGTCAGCCAGCCTGAGTGATGCCCAGGGCAGGAATTAGCCTCTCAGGGCACAAAGCAGAGTGAAAATGAATCTGAAAGGGCAAAAGGCAAACAGAGAAAAGCTGTCTTTGGGGGGCCACATAGCTGGTCAGCCTCATCCTATTGCCAAGAAATCATCGCAAGCACACAGCTCTACCTAGGGAGACAGCAGTGCTGGGGATGCTGGAAGACTTAGCACCATCAGAGAGTAGGGTGATGGTCTCTCGGCACTGAAGTGAGAACAGACAAGGGTCCGGTTTCATTATGTGCCCACCTGGAGCAAAAGCTTTGAATGTGCTATTGAATAAATCTTCTCAGCAAGACAGGCAAAAAATTGAAAACTGCTAAGAAAGCCAGGAAAGACTCAGGTCTAGGACAGGAGTTGATCTTTTCTCAGATCCTCAGTCTCACCCCCACCCCCAAGGCTCATATTTAGGAAAATTCTTATATCTAAGAAGTTTGCTTTCACATTCCAAATCCAGAAAAACAACCCAGAAGTGATGCTCTCTCACCCTTAATGCCAAATAAAACTTTTTTTTTTTTTGCAAACCAGATTCCAGCTAATCATGCTGTGTTTTGTTCTAATTAACCTTTGAAACTGACATTTCTTTCCTCCCTCCCTCCATCCCTCCCTCTCTCTCTCTCTCTTTCTCTCTCTCTCTCTGTTGTTTAAAGGTAGGCTCTTCCTTCCTTAAAGGTCAGTGAGCACCAAACCTGACTTCTAATGACTTTGTAAACATTTCTGAAGGAGTAAATGCCAATATCATTAACCGTCTAGCATTTCTGCTTCCTGTACCAACAGGACAGACAGCCAGCAATGCAGCATTTTCAGGCTCCTCCAACACTTGCGCTTGTGATGTGGGAATGATTGGATTGGAGTCTCTTTAAATCACAGCTTCCCCAGCTTGACTATCTGTCCACTACTGGCAATAAGACTCACCCGAGGATCACAATAAAAATACAGATTCTCAGACCTCAGTTCTAGAATTTCTTTGGTCTGGGGTGGAGACTACGAATCTGCATTGTTTTCTCTTGTAACTTTACTAATTTTATGTGAAAACCAGGAAAGAAACCACTGATTTCTATCATTTTTTCCCTTGGCCTGGAGTCCATCATAGTCTCCTCAACACCACTTACCTGCAGGCTCTTTTGCATCTAATTGATGTACACATCAACCTGACTCCCTCTCTCTAACCAAGAGGGGACAGATGATATTAAAAGTCCCTTCCGGTTTTGACTTCCTGGGAGTTTATGACTCACTGGCACAGAGGTGGCAGAGTGAATACTCAAGCACTGCGTGATCTGTCAACAGCCAGGTTGGTGGCCCACTCCAGCTGTGCTGATTGATGCCCCTGCCTGTACGATCGGTGAACAGGCCCCAGGCCAGCATCTCCGCTCCTGCGACAGGAGGGTCCTGCAGGCCCAGGGCCAATGTGGCAGCCTGGAGGGAGACGCTGGTGCAAGGATCCATGAATGCTCCCAGGACCCACACTAGAGACTAAGGAATGTGTGGCAGGCAAAACAGCGTTATAGGTAATGTCCCATCTCTCTGGGCATAAGCAATTACACCCAAAGAAAGAAGGGTAATGCCTCAGTGAGGTGACTCTATCTCTGGTGTTTCTCAGGTTGTTCCCCAAACCTGTGGCAGTCCTCAAAGTTCTGTTAATATGCCCCTTCTCCCCCCTTCCCCAAGCTTCCAATTCTTAACTCCCTGCATTTGAGGTAGTTCCAATTTGGGGCAATAGCATCCCCCCTAGGAGCACATAGAAATGACATGAGGCAGGCATTTTTGGTTGCCATGTCATAAAGGGAACATACTGGAATGTGGGAGAAAACGAAATGCCAAAAATAATGCAGTAGGCAAAACAGCCCTGGCTGGTGTGGCTCAGTGGATTGAGTACTGGCCTGTGAACCGAAGAGTCACTGGTTTGATTCCCAGTCAGGGCACATCCCTGGGTTGTGGGCAAGGTGCCCAGTAAGGGGTACATCAGAAGCAACCACACATTGATACTTCTCTTCCTCTCTTTCTCCTTCCCTTTCCCCTTTCTCTAATAAATAGATAGATAGATAGACAGATAGATAAAATCTTTAAAAAAAATACAGTTGTGCAGGACAAAAGACCATCCCACCCCCAAAGACCATAAGCACCCAAGCTGTGAAATGAGACTCACTTACAGTCTAAACCACACGAGTTAGCCCTTAATTATGGCTCTTTGTCGAGAGAATTTATTGCATACTTGTTCACATAGCAAAAGCCTGGAAACAACCTAAAAGATCATTGGTAAGGGGCCACTAAGTAAAGTGTGGTCCGTTCATACAAGGGAATTCCACTAGAGAGAATGAGGATGATCCATATGCACCCATACAGTACAATACCTGAGACCTACTGTGCATTTTAAAACGTGAAGTACAGAAAAGTGTTAGAGTATGTCTCACCTGGTATTTTGATAAAAGGTGCTATATATACCCGTATGTTTGTATAGAGAAAGGATCTATCCAGAAAACATGAAGAAACTGATTAGAGGGAATAAGAACCAGTGAGATGGGCCCGGGCGGAAAGGGGACCGCTCTCCACCACATATCCTACAGCACTTTTCCATTTCCCCTAGGGGGGTGTGTGATTGATTTATTTTTTTGTTATTTATTTTAAATGAACAATCTCTCTTTTTGTATGCATGCTAAATTCCTTAAAAACACAGTGATATCCCAGAGCACCTAACAGAGCAGGTGCTCAATATATTCCTCCTGGTTCGTACACTGAAAGCTCAAGGCAGGAAAACAATTCCTTTAAAGACAAAAATACCTGCCCAGACAAACAGAGCCCACCAGGAGCCTTCTGCAACCTGGGCTTTCATGCCTGACCCGGGTGCAAACAGTTTTCCAAGAAGATGGTTAATGTGAGGCTGCAAATTGTCCCACGATGGGTCTCCTTTTCAACGCAAGCTACTCCATAGCTTAGAAACCCAAAGTCAAAATTGCTGGCTTGACATTAGTCATGTCCCACCTATGCTGTGCCAACTTTTGCCAATGTTAACTCATTTGCCTCCTAATTCCACAAGGCAAATGTTCTCACCCTCAGCTATAACCCAGGAGACAGGGATGCAGAGGTTGTGACTTGCCCAGGACCACCCAGAATTTGAAATTGGGCCATCTGATGCTCAGCGCCCCTTCCCACACACGCCTGTCAAGCACAGATAAGCTAGCCTTTCTTCAGAATGATAGTTTGGCAGAATTACAAGCAGCTGGGTCAGGGCCTCCCCTTACAAGTTTGGGTCCTGGGGCAAAATAGGTGGCCTCTTTGGCCTCGTTTTCTTATCTGCAAAAAAGACAATGCTTACCTTAAAAGGTGATTGATTAGGGATAGAACAAAATGATATACTGTATATAAAGCATCAAGCTTTGTGTCTGACTCATAGTGGAAGCCAGTAACTAATTTTCCTTTCTCTCTCCTTCTTCCTTTCACGCTACTAGAGTTGCCCTTCTAAAAATCCAATTTCGTAGGATGCCATTCTCTATTCTAATGTGTTTATTTTTAGAGTTTTCAATATTATTTCTTGCACTGCAAATTCAAGATATCAGTGACCCTTTCCGTCTTTAAAAGATTATTGCAACACCAACAGGTCCTGGCTGGCTTCCCCAAGCATTCTGACAGGGGCATTTATTTATAACGCTTCTTCAGGAAACACAGTGGTTGGCCTAACAAGACAGGTCTGACTTGCCCCCTCCACCACAGAGAATAAATAGACAATTGCTTCTAATAGTGATGACTGTGGTAACGGAACAAAAGTTTCTTCCTGAACCTTAATCATTTTAATTTCTCTAAGTGGGGAGTGTAATTTTGGCATGACAGCATTCACCGTATTACCCTGTCATTACCTCTGTTTAGTAAATTTAAACGAATGGAATGTTTCTAGTTGTACTAAAGCTCCAGACATCACCAGAACAAATGCTTGTCTCTTTTTACCACATTTGCAACAGATGAATTTAATCACAAATTGTAAAATGGGAAAGATCCTAGTAAGGCCATGTTGTTCAGCCATTCTTCTCTCTTCAAGCGAAACTAAACAGAAATCACCTCATATGCACAGATTTATAAAAACAACAACAAATTGAGTGCCCACTCTTTGCCTACAGTAGGTCCTCTAGAGATTAAAAAGAAAATCAGTACTTCCACCAAGATGGAGGCATAAATGGAAACACTATGCCTCCTCTCACAACCAAGTTTAATGTCAACAAAGTTTCAGTAATAAAAATGCAACCAAAACACAGAAAATTGAACTACACGGAAGTCCAACAACAATGAACCGTTCAACCTGACCGGTAAGAAGGGCAGAGCCAACAGCAGAGCGGGGTCGGTCAGGAAAGATCTCCTGACCCAGGAGCACAGGCAGCCATGGGCATATCCCAGGCGTGAGGTAGCAACAGGCAGACCCAGTGAGGGCGCAAGGCAGAAGGCTGACTGTGGTGACACATTCACGTGCAGATAAACTAGCGAAGGAGCGAGCAGTGAGACAGACCGCACAGACCCCAGCAGTGGGAAGCAGCAGAGGGGACCGCCAAGCCCCTCTCTGACCCCGCCCCCACATACAGCGTCACAACCCAGGGACTGAGTTGCCCCACCCTGGTGAACACCTAAGGCCCCGCCCCTCATACATAACAGGCGTGAACAGACCAAACATTATGGCTCAAGAACAGCTCAAAGATACCACTTTACACCGGTGAGAATGGCTATCATAAACAAAGCAATAAACAACAAATGTTGGAGAGGGTGTGGAGAAAAGGGGACTCTGGTCCACTGTTGGTGGGATTGCAGACTGGCACAACCATTATGGAAAACAGTATGGAATTTTCTCAGAAAACTAAAATTGGACTTGCCTTTTGACCCAGCAATTCCACTGCTAGGATTGTATCCTACGAACCCTAAAACACCAATCCCAAAGAACCTATGCACCCCAATGTTCATAGCAGCACAATTTACAATAGCCAAGAGTTGGAAGCAACCTAGGTGCCCGTCAGTAAATGAATGGATCAAAAAACTATGGTACATTTACACAATGGAATTTTATGCTGCAGAAAGAAAGAAGGAGCTCCTACCTTTTGCAACATCATGGATGAAACTGGAAAGCATTATGCTGAGTGAAATAAGCCAGGTGTTGAAGGACAAATACCA